>NW_025764380.1:0-180867 GCF_021015755.1 Lentinula edodes
TGTAATATAGATAGTCGAAGTCGAACCCTAAGCCGAAGTCAAAGTCAAAGTCAAAGTCAAAGTCAAAGTCAAAGTCGAATTGAAAGCCGAAGTGAAAGTTGAAGTAAAAGTCAAGGTCAACTGTGAGATTTACTTAGACGCCCACTCCTGCGTGTACCAATTCACCTCTAGAGGGTGCAAATTATAATTATATTGGCTAGAAATAGTGTAGGATTACTGCTATGAGATAGCTCTACCTGTGTATATAACTTTTATAACAACTAATTTTCGCCAAATTAGTGTCAACGCTGCTCAGAAGAGAGTAATATTGTACAGTACATGGTAAACTGGTTGTTCAGGAATCGGACCTCGCCAGTATAATTCATATCCTATCCTATCCTATCAATCTTTATGCAGTGTGTGCTTGTGTGGCTCATGTCTGGCGCTGCTGAATACTTCGATGAGCTGGAACGGGACAAGGAAGGTACGTTGTAACTGAGGACAGTCTCCCGTTGTTTGATAACTTGCTGTCTCCATTTGCCGTTATCTCGATTCACTGATTGTTTTTTTGGAGCGTTAGGTACCTATGAGCAGACGGACAATGTCGCCTCTCTCTGGCCGCTAGTGTGCAAGGGCTTGCCGAGCTTGTCTCATTCACTGATTGTTCCAATTACGATCTTCATGTATTCCATACTCATTTGACAACGGCCTTTGACCGTTCAAAGCTTCATCCTGCTCTTCCTCGCACCAGCACCAACATATCCTTCAAAGGCTCTTGAATAGTGCTTCTCCTGCTACATATTATATCCGAGTCTCTGCACCCGATCCGCGTCTTTCTTTCAAAAGTTGTTTTGGCAATACAGTAAAGCATTGAGACTTAAAGGCCATACTATGTTAGGTTTCTGCCACCCAATTCCTCAAAAAAATCTGGCAATTGTTTCTCATCCCTTCATATTTCTACGGTGTATGTGATAATATAGGGTATGAAATCGCTACGACGAATACTGATGGTAAATGACGATGGATTGCAAGGTGGGTAAATATAGGACATCGACACAAATCAAAGTCAGGTAGTCGTTCTGAACGCATTTTGAGCGGGGGGTAATACAAGACTGAAGACCACGGCAACATGGAAGTAGAGTTATGATCTGTATCGAGTCAAGTTCTACAGCTTATAGATTCTGACCAGGATGGCATATACTCTGCTAGACAATGGGCATATAACATTTCTCTCGTTGTAAAGTGTATTAAATGATACGGGTGACTGGAGCCGGTCTGAAATAAACCCATGGGGTCCTTGCGTGGGTGGCCAAAGTCGAGGATCAACCAGGTATTGATTTTGAACTCTCTGGAAATTCTTCTGTGCTACGATATAACAGGGCTTTTCAATCATAGCCTATATGCAAGGCTACAGGACGATTTGATAGCATTGTGAGCACTTGGACAGATACTTATACAGTATGCGAACGGAACAGAAATCGATCGTGGGAATAGATGAGAGGCAGTCCGGAAATCATCCTGCTGACCGACCTTGAATCCTTCCCTCATCCCTGCGAGTCAAGAGCAATTGTTATTTGGACTGAAAATCCTATTTGCTTGAACGCTTCTGTGGCAACGTACTCAAAGTTCAATTGCCGCAATCCACGACAATCTCAGGCGCTTGGTTGACGCAAACACCCGAAGTCTTGAACGAAGAAGCAAATAAACGAACAATGTCTGGAATGTTTGGAGGAGGAGGAACAAATCCGTATGACGAGATCGTTTGTATGTCTTTAACATCAATACTGCTCCTCTTCGATAATCTCATCGTGAATGAATCATCTGGATTTTGTTTTGTTCCGCAGCCAAAACGACAGACGAGAACCTCACAACCGAGAACTGGGAACTTATACTTAATTTCTGTGATAAAGTACAAGAAGAAGGTTCAGATGGGTATGCTCTCTGTCTCGTACTCTTCTCTATTATTTCAGGTTAATCTTTCTTCATGATAGCGCCCGCCTCGCTGTGGCTTCACTTCTCAAACGTCTCTCTCACCGGAATCCCAACGTCCAACTATACACGCTGTCCCTCACTGACGCGCTTTCTAAGAACGTCGGGCTCACCGTTAATCGCGAGATTGCCTCAAGAGCATTTACAGGGGGATTGGAGAAGTTGGTGGGTGATAGAAATACGCACGAGAAGGTGAAGAAGAGGGTGTTGGCGTTGATCAAAGAGTGGACAGAGGAATGGGAAGATCAAGAGGAACTGGGTATCATGGAAGAGTGTTATGAGGGGTTGAGGAAAAAGAGTGAGTTTTAGTCGTTGATGTTGCGTCTATTTGATGGTTTTCACTGACGATGATCATCACAATAACAGACTACAAATTTGACTCGATAGACGAACTTCCCCCACCAGCCGTCGATGACGAGATCCGCAGACGTGAAGAAGAAGAACTTCAACGTGTGCTGGAGATGTCGATGCAAGATCGTGGAGGGTACAACGGTAATAGCACTTACTCATCGTCGTCGTGGTCTCAGCCGAGTGGTGCTGGGTCGTCGAGCTCATCGACAAATGCGTACGGTTTAACGGCGACGAATTCAACGTCTACTCCTGCCGGTGCCGGTTCTGCTACTGGTCCTGGAGCGGTGTCGCACAATGGCTACGTACCGTCGACTAATCCATCTGCGGTATCATCCTATGCTCGTTCCACATCACCAAAAGTTGCCACTCCCGCCATTACCTCCGGAATTGGCACTATGTCAATGGGTTCAACCACCTCTCTGAACTCGTCAACTAGCTCCACCAAACGGAAACACCTCTCCAACCGTGTCCGTGCCTTGCACGCATTCACGCCCACCGAGCCTGGTGAACTCGCTTTCTCCGCAGGTGACATAATCACTGTCGTCGATCGTGGATATAAAGATTGGTGGCGCGGTCAATTACGCGGCCGCACAGGAATTTTCCCGGTGAATTATGTTGAGGTTCTCCCGCCGCCAGATGAAGAGGAATTGAAGAGGGAAATGCAACAGGAGGCGGCCGTGTTTAGTGAGGCGACGAATGTAGAGAGATTGTTGGAGCTGTTGAGAGATATGGATAGGGAACAGCAGGAGTACCTGCAAAGTCAAACTCAATCTACCAATACATCTGCTCCTGCTCCTCCTCCCCCAAGTCGTCTAGCGGATAACGATGAACTCCAAGAGTTGTACCGATCCTGTATGGCGCTTCGTCCCAAAATCGTCAAGTTGATAGAGAAGTATAGTCAGAAGAGAGCGGATTTGGTATCGATGAATGAGACGTTTGTCAGGGCACGAACAATATTTGAGAGGTTGATGGAGGAGAGTTTGGCTGGGTACGGGGCAGCAGGAGGGTATTCGAATGCATACGGCGCGCCGGGTTATACAGGTAATCCTGCTGGATATCCTGTGGTGTCTCCATCGTACAGTGGGCCAGTGCAGCCAGGATACTTCCCTACACCGACGCCTGTGCCTGCCGGTGGAACTGCTGGATATCCGACTGGCACTTATCCGCAACAGCCGTATCCTGGTGGAACAGTTGTACAAGGTCCCGCTCAACGACCAGTACAAGGTTTGGTACAGTCACCAGCCCTTGGTACGCCTACGTCTCTCGGATTACCCGGACAAGGAGATCAGCCTATAACTGCATACGAAGCGGTACATGGACAATCAGGACATCCGCAGTCAGCATACGAAGCAATGTATGGCGCACAGCGAGCTGCAACCCAGAATCAGCAGGCTACGCAGGGCGGTCTTCAACAGGAGAGACATCAGATCCAAGGACCCGTGCAGCTACAGCAACAGCAGCAGGTGTATGGTAAACAATCGGGTCAGGCTGATCAGGCTGGTCAGATGCCGAGACAACAGCAGCAGCAATCCAGTCCTCAGCAACAACACCCGATGCAACAACCTCAGCTTCAGCCCCAAAATCAAACTCATTCTCATTCTCAGTCCACACAGTCTCAGTCCTCGTCTCGTTCTCAAGCAACGTCATCTGAATCTTCATCTCAACCATCCCAATCAGCGCCACCATACATATATTCTCCAACCACCACGTATACCGACCCCAATGTCCAAGCCTGGGCGCAGTACTATGCTCAAGGAGGGACGGATCCGACCGGGGCAGTTTATTTCATTAGTGTTCCGGGGATAAAGGAGGGTCAAGAGGTCCAAGCAGAGACTCAGGAGGTATTACACACAGAGCAGGGAAGAGGTGGCTCGAGTCAGGGTCAAGGACAGTCTGCAACAAGAATTGCTACACAGTATTCTCAGGTTTCCCAATCTTCCATCGATAATTCTCACCCTCACGCTTCGGCAGCTCAGAATCAGACTCAAGGGCAAGTTCAGCAAGGGTACGGGAACAGTCCGTACGGTGCTAGTCCTTACAATGTCGGTTCTATCGTCGGTGGATCAGCAAGTACGGGAAGTCTTCCATATCCTGGTCCTGCTTCTGATTCTGGACACCCAAATCAGCAACCGACTGGACAGCCTAGTCGGTCCTCAACTGTCAACAGTACTATGAGTCTCGGAAGTACGGCTACTGCCGGGAGTTTCCCGAATCCATATTCTGAAGACGTTGAGAACACTGATGGTCCAAAACGGAGTTCGAGTTTACCTTATCCTGGAGAGACACAGATGCCTTATACTGAGGATTCGAGTCCGAGCGGATTGAATAACCTGACTTCGCCTCATTCGCCTCATTCTCCACATACATTTCAGAGTACGTGGCAGGGTCACCCGGATCAACACTCACAGCAGTATCAGCAACTGCAGAACCAGCAGCAGCAGACTTCGTTGTACCGTGGTGTCACACTCACAGACGGACCATCTCCTTCGATGAACATCGCTCCTCCAACGGTGAATAATAATTTGTCTTCGTTCTCCTCTGCATCTACTCCGTCAGCGCCGTCGACGTTCCCACCACAATCTTCCTCTCCCCCTCCACCAAACTCCCAACCGAACGCTCAACCGATACCTTTGTCGCCTAACTCTCCACAAGGCCCACAACCCGCAAATGTTCCTCAGATATCAAACTCTACTCCGTCCTGGGTACTCCCGAAGATGGGACCCTCGCCTGCTGCGGGGGTGTTTAGAGCATGAATGCCTCGAGTTTGAAGGAGGGGTCAGGGAGATGATGAATGAAGTGTGAAGGAGGACATAATCAAATGCAAGTTCGACAAGCATACATGTGGTAAGGGATTTAGTGAAGATGCTGGGAGGAATTGATCAAGAACTGAAGTCGTTGGGTCAGTAGTTGGGGGTGGTAGGAGGATCTATCGGAGGAGTGAGCGCAATTGTTGGAGCTTCTGGAGGATGACAGTTTTAAAACGAAATGGAGAGGGAAATGGTGGTATGTCGGTGATTGACGTTTTACCGCTTTGGGAGGTCGGATACCCCCTCTTTCATACTTCTTCGAGTGCTTTCTTCTTACTTGGCTTATATAACTTGGCCCATTAACATTGTTCTCCGTATTTCAGCTTCCTCTATCGTAGCGTTTTCATACTCTCCTGGGAAAGGATTCTGGACTTTTCCCTCTCTCACTTATCTTGTTCCCATACATATGCGTATACTTTGTAGTCTTTCAAAGCACCAGCGTACATTATATCTGCATTACATGCGTTTTTTGTTTATCAACTTGTTCAGGTCACAACGTGCGTGTTACGTTGTAGATTTATTCCAAACCAAATTCGTTGTTCGACCACCGATAGTTTTCATCGAAGGAAGCAGGATGCGGGCAGTCAGAAGACAATAGTCAATGTAGACCCTATGCGAGCCTCTGAACGACTACAGCAGTCGGGCATCGTGAAGTCAAGGGAGACAGTGCTAGACAGTGTGACTCTGACCTATGTACATTAGGATCTGAGTACTGAGTGACTCTCCCGGTATAGCCTTGAACAACGAAGGTGTGTGCCTCCGGGTTGCCTCAGACCTTTTACAGCATCATGGGTGCTTGAAGTTTTTGATTTTGCTGAAGAAAATTTCAAGTGAATTCACATGTTTCCCTTTTCCAAAATAACATTGACGCCAAAAGCCATTCTCCTTCTACCACTACATTAACCACTTACCGAATCCCGGTACGTACTATTTGGGATGAAGAAAACCCGATAGATCAAGAAGAACAAGTCGGGACGTGGTTTTCTCCGTTACTTGGATGCAGTCTGGATCACTCATCAGAAGCACGCACCGCGCCTGGGACATTAAGGCGGTGTTTGGCACATCTCGAAAGCTATGTATAAGGAGTTGATAGGCAAGGGTCGAAAAATCGGAAGAGAATACCAGAACTCAGAATAAACCCAGAATAAACCGGACTTGCAGTTCCACTATCCTTGCTCGTTCCATGTACGAGCAGGTACAACGGAGTGGTATGCATGACATCGAAACTCTGGTTCTAGAGGCGCAAATGAAGTTCTTGACTGTTCTCATTTCTCATCTCGAGTAATTTTTCCATCTTCTGAATGACTTTTGCTCCTTTTCCTCATTTCAGAGACCATTGATCGATATTGGTTGTGAACAGTGACTTCTTCCTTGAATTGACTATCAATACGCTGCACGAAACTTTGCCTTCGAGATTACCCGTACCACTTCCACCATCGCCAAACTTACCAATCAGTTAAAGTCCTGCCTGAAACAAGCCGCTGTGAGTATTCAATATATCTCTCTCCATCGTCACGCCGTCCTTCTTTCGTGGCAGTCCTATATATACTTTTCTCTGACGGCTTAATCCCAGCGTTATGATAAGGCGAAGCCATCGATTTGCTCAAAGTAACTCGCAGTCGAAACTCGAGATTTTATTCTGCGTCTCGTCTTTACCTGGTCTCTACTGCAGCAGCCCCTCTGTTCGACTCACGCTGAACCTACTCTGAGTTTTCAATTCCACGGTGACATTGAGCGCCGAATGAAACATAGGGGATGAACTGCAGCTCGGCAAAGCTCCTATAAGCTTCCCTTCCTCTTCCTCATTAGTTGCTGCAGTTGCAAGACTCGACGGCGTTCAAACTTCAAGACTGGCTGCGGTCCTGATTTTCCCGAATGCGCATGCACATAGATGCACATATGTATCAGTAACAGAGAAATAACGGTATAACCGGCTCGCGTAAATTTACCTTCAAATCTCCTGGCTAATATCAATCGGAAATGTCTTCTTATCATCATTACAGGCAACGAAGGGAACAACAAAGTCTGTCTTTTGTAGCGCCTCAAGTCTGTTCATATGGAATTTGAAGCTTCCAATGCGGGGTAAGGGCGCTTGTTGGCCATACTTGGTCGACGAGCGTGGAGGTTGACTATAAGGGAATTTGTGGTGATCTTGGGTGCTTTTGGAAGTTCGCTTCTGAAGAATGACCGATTCAAAATGACCGCGGGCGGCGCGTTGAAACGTTTTCTTCCAGAGTGTAATAATTTAACTTACTACTTGTCAGGGTCGAAAACAATATTTGTTCCCAGTATCCAACAGGTCTCCGACGCCCGTAGTCCAGAAGCTTTGGGCTGCTCCCGACTTGCTCCCATTCTATTATCTGAGGCGATATGTACTAACGTTCAACATCCTTCGATGCTGTATGTGATGTTTAGCATGAGGATGGGAACGAAGTAACAGGGTAATGACCAATTAACAACGAGAAGTTTGTCAACCGTTGACCCTTCAAACTTCCCGCCGCCAGGCTCCTGGTTTGACCCTCATCAAAGTTCATCAACATGTTACTTGACCATCATTCAAATTTTTGTTGTAGCAGTTTCGAAATGTATACCTAGCTCCTCTCCTTTCTGCACAAGTGTGGATAAGTGCTCGAGTTGGTGGTATTTCTCCAAAATGTTTGTTTAAACTGTATATGCTGGACGCAGGATTTTCCTCCGTTTGTTGAAAAGGATGGGCTAGGACGGGTCGGAATACTGATGACGGAAGCTTTCTATTTCTATTCGGAGATTCGCGCGGTGGCCGGCCGATCATGCCGGCCTGAGAAATAAGCACGATGTGAACACGACGTGAGCAAGTCCGAGACTTCTGTCTCTTCTTTCCCTTTCATCAACTTCAACGATGATGACGTTGCCACACCGTAGCTCGCCCAACGACGACGATTCCATCGAGGACCAGCAGAGCTCGTCTTTTGCCAGTGCTTCTTATCCTTCATCTACAATGCCTGGTGCCTTCAGCAAGTATTATTGTCAAACATTTATGACCGAATTCTTATACTTCATTCTAGCTGAATGTGATAACTGTCATACAACGACGACACCTCTTTGGAGACGGGATCGCACTGGTATGAAAATACTCTGCAATGCGTAAGCAAACCTTTCTCCTCCCTCAGCTCGGAAGAAATAGTAACTCAATCTTGATACCTTATCATGTAGTTGTGGTCTATATTCAAAGACTCACAATGGTTCGGATCGTCCGTTGAATGGTAAGACTCCGTCAGAGAGGAGACAGACGGCGAGCAAGTCGAAGCAAGAGCAGGTTGAGAGTAGTCCGCGTGAGCAGCCCGCTTGATATTTTTTACAACACTCCTAACAAGTATGCGTTCAGCTCAAGAATGCTCCAATTGCTCTACTTCGACAACGCCTCTCTGGAGGAAGACAGACGAAGGGAAGCTCTTGTGTAACGCGTAAGTCCATGCTATCAGCGACTTCTTCAGGGCAATTTCTCAAGAATTATCGTTAGATGCGGTCTTTACGTTAAACTCCATGGACATAATCGACCTGTCCACCTGCGAACTGATGTTATCCGCCAGCGGTCCAGAGAAAACGCTCGTGTTCGCGTAAAGCGTACCAACACCGGCGAAATCTCTGTACCTGTGTCGAGAAACCCATCTAGAACCAGGTCTTCTACTGCCCAGATTCGTCGCCACTCTGTTCTGGAGGATGACGACGACGACAGCGACGAAGGTTCTGATGAACCTGGCTACCGTTCTATCGGTACCCAGCGCGATTCAGACTCTGACGACTCGGACTCAATAGGTACGCCTGATGAAGGAGGTTCAGAGCACATTCTTCCTCCGAGATATGGTGTTTTCAAAAACCGCTTCAAACGTCAACGCATCACTATTGGAGATTCGGACACAGACTCGATAGCTTCAATGGGTTCGCCTTCATTGTCGTCTCTTGCTGCGGTGGCAGCCGCAGTCGCTGCGGGAGCTTATTCAGACTCTCCTCTATCATTGTTGGTGTCTCGTACTCGTTACTCGTTTCTTACAACTCAATCCTTTTCCTGCAGGTCGCCCACTGGCGAGACTTTCGCACCACGACCTTGGTTCCAGAGGTTCGATCTCTGATGCGCGTCGATTCCGTGATCACCCGAAATGACAACCGTCTTATACCCGAGTCCTCTGATACGGTGTCAAAAATAATTGCCTTCTAGAGTGGCGGAAATTCCGATGGATATCGCCACGGACCAGCTTCCCTCTATATTGTCAGCAAAACCTGCTGTTCCAAGGACCTTGCTCCCATACTCTCGCTCTCTTCCCAGGCTACATCATCTTTCCCAAAATTAGCATATTCATCTAGTTTACTTGTTCTTGAATACACCCCTATTTCTATTTTCCTTTGTGGAATCGTGGATCGTGGAATTTTTTGTTTCCTTCCTTGCCTCGTCGTGTTCTACCTGGGCGATACCACTCTGCCTCCCCACTCTTTCTCTTGTGCCCTTTATATTGTTCGATCGATTCTTGCCTATAATTGCGTCTTCCTACCGCTATGTTACTTTTAGCCCTAGGAACATTCACCGTTTCACATTTATTTATGTGATACCATTATGCTAGAGGATTCACTACCCATATATGTACCCACTCACTTGTCATCATGCACTCTCTTTTACTCTCGCGTTACCTACTGTACCTGTGGTTTATAATGTATATGGTTAATCTGCCTGTCCCTATTGGGCACTTTTCTGTGTCGTGCGCTCCAAGGACGCCGTTTGGACTAGAAGTGTATACAAATCAATAAACTTCATAATGTAGGTGGCACCTCGCATCATAGGTGGATTTAAACACATAATATAGGTAGAGCTCATTTCCGATTCGCACTACCTCCTCATTCTCTTCGTCAACATGCAACGCTCAACACTGCACTACAGATAATATACAACCCCAGCCTGCTTTTCTGATCGAGTTTACTAGGCCTCATGAAATTGTACTTAGCGCAAGGAACGAATGGAAAGCGCTCTGATGACTTTTTAAATGAAAGGCAAGAGATAAAATACTGGATCAAACCACAGGATGTACATGCTTGTTGAGAATTCAACGAAATTTCAGTTGAAGAACACTCAACCAGATTCAACCTCACTCAACGTCAACACCTATTAATACTACATGGGCCACTATAACTATATGATACTTGTTACCATACGTACCCTCTTGAGCTTCGCGAGTACCACAGTACTAAAAGTGCACTGATGAAGTAGATTTTTAGACGGAACAGGGGATGAAATATTCACCGTGGCCCAATCAACTATTCCTTTGTGGCGATGTGGAGGAGGCGATGAACTTCGCATATAATCTTAGTTCTATCGAGAATTCTGACCCGCAAGGACGGAATGAAAAATCTAACGTCGAACTCGGAATCCTGTGCAATAACTGTTATAAGCAGGTCTAGTTAAATTGTCCAACATCCCTCGATCCTGATGGTCTCTCTATGGCTGATTCTCTTTGGAGTAGAGCTAAGGCGGTAGCGTCACAAGTTGGCTGCTAGGAAGAAATGTTGGATGATGTGCTCCCTAGGGAATAGGGAGAAACGTGTTTGATTTCCAGGCAAAACGGATAGTGTGTCATGCAAAGGACTGAAAAGATGATAGCTGTACCTACGGGTCCTTCCTCTACGCGGGAGGTACTGGGGTGTTCAAGCAGATACACATAAGTGAAGGAAGTCAATCTGAAACTGTGATGAGTTCCTGATCATGATCATGAGGCCTGAAGATTCAAAAGTCCTGCCGGCGGATGATTTGCACGGCGCTACATAGTTCCATGTCTTCGCCGAGCTTGACCTTCGCATTCTGGGGCCAGTCAATTCAAAAGATTGCTTGCAAGAATTCAATCCTATACAAGAGAAGATCCAGACACGACCGAATTCCTTTCGCCAAACTAGATACGAACCGAGAACAGAGCTCAACTGTTCCGTTGATATCAACGAAGGTGAGCGTCATAACTATCAAATACTAGATTTTAGTTACTAACTTTGAATACGAACTTGAATACGAACTGAACTGACATTAAGACTGTCTACTACTGTCTATTTCTTCTATTAGCAGCGTTCAGAGAATCGCGTTCCCTCAGCCCTACCCAGTGAATCATTTCATCGTACAGAAACTCCTTCAAGATCTATCGATTTGAAAGGGAACATATCTCAATCCCAGAAGGTCGAACGAGTTTTGTGTTGCCTCAACTTCCTAGATTTTGTGGCGTCCCGGTGTTTGCACTGCACCAATATCCAGCGAAGATGGACCGAAGTATAGTCCAATAATCAAATGTTCCAATGGACTATTCAACCTGATGATTTACAACAATCAGTTCCGATACTCACAATCTGTCAGTTTCCAAGTTCGGCTTCTACGGAACGACCTTTTCTCTCCCTCAAGGTTGTGGCTGGGCCCTGTTGTACGTGCAGTGCAAAATTCTTTCCTATGTGGCCAAAGACCAAGGCTCGTTATGTAATGACTAGTTCTCTGCCCCGGACTTGCAGGATCTGGATATCGTTCCTTACTGCGGTACACATCCCTTCCCCCTTCTGCAAGACACGTTTCCTGCGTATTGGAGATGGGTCCTTCAATCAAGCTTCGATATCATTCCGTGGTCCAGGACGCTCACTCCACTTACCCAAACCGTCATGATTGAATTTTGGCTGAATTTCCCTCGCTTGCCTTTGCATCAATCTCTCATCACTTCATGTTATTGGTTTTTCGCCTCGAATCGATCATCGAGGACTTTTCCTCATCACAACGTATTGATGTGGTCCTCGTCCCATAAAGGCAGGCTCCGAAGAACACCCTATTTGAAGGTCTCCAGTTTTTGTGTCCTTGTCACTATCTCATGTGAGCTATCCTTACATATACCCAGTCTTTTAAAAGCCACAACTGACCATACTAACCCTCCTTTGACCATGCTAGGTCTAGGCTGTTACCGACCACGCGCATAATCGTAAGCTCTAATGCAGAGCAATATCGTGTTGTGGAAATAACGGGTGCACCGAATGGATCTTTCATTCGAGAGCGAATCCTCTCCAAAGTGACTTTCGATACCGGCACAATGATGCCGTGGCTTACATTTGCATGTAGATGTGCGTTCCAGACAATAGCTTCTCGCGATACTCGATCTACCAGTCAGAAATCGGTGCATACGCGTTAGGAGGCGCGTTGTCTGACTCGGGACTGTTCGACATATGTTTACAATATGGCGATCCATCAGGATCGTTACGGTTCTTCGTCTCAACGGCTCCAAACCGACCCCCAACAAGGAATGAACCTGAATATCCTCCGGATAACAACTATCATTCCAGGCAAGTGTATTCTCGAGACCATTTTGAAGACCTCCTAACTATTCCTGTAGTCGTTATTACAGAACAGTAAGTTCCTTGTTTGTGATGCTTCCACTCTCGAATTGCGAATCTGATGAAGTTGGAAATCATCCAGCATTGATACCTCATTCCACGAACTCAAACCCATTCGTGAATTCTCCGAATGGCTGTACGTTATCGATAGGGAAATGAGAGGGAGAAAGAGAGAAAAGCAGAAGCTCGACGTGTATGTACTATCAACGCCCTAACTCATTATTTTTTGTTATATTAGCACACGATATGTTGGCATATGTATCATTACGTTTCCGAGGACAGCATAGGACGAGGTATTTGAAAGTACGATACCTTCAGTTGAACTTGAACCTCAATGCTATATGAGCAAATCACTGCTAGAACTAGCCTCGGTGGGACTTCCAGAGCAATCTCAGGGTAACAGTCATCAAAGGATTGCCATCCCGCGATCTTGCTTGGCGTGCTGTTTGAGATTCTCATTGACTTTGTACGTGAACCGATGTATCACAGGAAGGCAGGAGACCCCACTTTAGTGATTGATCAGCTGGACTAAATGAAGTGAATATTTCTAACATTGTTCCTTCAGGTCCAGTAACCTAAAGTATCGAAGAGATATCTGTTGCATGCAAATCATCCGAGCTGAATCAGGATCCGGAGATGTAATTCCATAGTAGAAGCGCACATAAAGCTTGAGAGAAAATGAAAGCATCAGATGTATTTTCGCCTTGACATCAATCAATGATTTATAGAAGTTCAGAAACCACTTCGAGAGTGAGTGGAGGGGGCAAAAAAGACCATAACAAGAAACCACTGATATGTTTGTATCATGTTGTGGCTGTAGACGATATTAAATCGGCGATGAAAGATCACCAAATGGATAGTGTCCAAATCGCCAACCCCCTCCAACCCCAGCATATTATAATTGGCAAGGTTGAATACTTAGAGGCTGTATAATGCTATTTTCGACAACTTCCAATTCCACAAACATGTTGGGTGTCCTGCTCGATGGTCTTCAGGGAGCTCTTAGGCTTAGGGACTCTTTTGACTGTTCAAGCTTCAACGTGTCGTCTGAAAGATACGTGAATTTCCTCCGAGATAGGTTCTCTGTTGAATAAGTTACTCAGCGCACCTCGAAACAAAAATGCCTATTGATAACCCAGGTAAATAGGATCCACATGAACGATGTATCATCGCATATATACGTCGTAAATGAAGTACTTGTCACTTGAGTCATTGGAACACCATTGTCACAGCTGAGAAAGAGAATCCAGAACGCTTCAGTAAGATATAATACGGTTCACGCAGCGACTTACAGCTGAGCTTGCCGTAGAAGTCAGAAGTCAGAGCCTGAGATTCAGCAGTCAAGATATTCGTAGCTGTTTGCCTAACACTGCTCAACATGGACGCTAGTGAATAATCGTGCATGAAGACAATACGGAAAGATCTCGAAAGGAAAGAAGTAGACTTAGAGTGACACGTTCGCAACTCAAAGCCACCGATGTTAGAGGGCGAATTGTCATCGCTCGGTGACAGAACCACACTGGCACACAAGGCTCCAGTAATATACACAGCTTATCCGATAGTTTATCGACACGTCTCTGTCGATGTCATGATGCGCCCCTCCCGAACCATATGGGTATGAATTGAGACCGAGGTTATCCGAAGTGTATCTCTTGTCAAACTAGATTTCTGAGAAAGCAAGGTCAAAAAACGCGTCGAACCAACATTTTAACGCGTAAGCAATTAAATGCTCATGTGACTATTATCGATTGCGAATCGTTCTATAAAATGTGGAATCTGTGCTGAAAACTAACATCTTTGACTTCCACATTCATCTCCATCGTTTTTTGACCTTTCCATCTATCTCTTTCCATGGCTCCAACTATCAAAGTCGGCGATACTGTACCTGATGGTACATTTACCTATATTCCTTACAGCCCCGAGCTCGACAGCCATGTAAGGACTTGTGTTCTTATTTTGAATCACTTTGAAGGGAAGAAAACTGAATATGTATTCCTGTTAATCATGATTTCTAGGCAGCCTGTGGTGTCCGTGAGTGTTGCACAAATCTCTTCTATGACAAGTCATCAATGTATGCATTATAGCAACCAAGCTCACGGTCAGCAAAGATTGGAAAGGCAAGAAAGTCGTCCTATTCGCTGTTCCTGGTGCCTTTACTGCAAGTGCTACCTCTGAGTGCTCCGGTTACACTAGTACTAATATCATATCGTAGCCAACCTGTCATGTCAACCATCTTCCGCCCTACGTTCAGAAGTACGACGAGTTCAAAGCAAAGGGTGTCGATGTCATCGCTGTAGTTGCTGCCAACGATGCCTTTGTGATGAGCGGGTGGGGACGATTCGAAGGATTGAAGGACAAGGTGATTCTCCAAAGTTTCTTGTTATCGTCCAGTCTATTCTTTCCATCTTCCCTTTGTCGCTTCTCCCGAGTCTATTCAGTCAGGCATTTGCCAGATTCATAATCACAAACCCTCATCGTCACGCCATTATCAGACTGACGCGATATCCATTTTCCCCAGATTCTCACACTCTCTGACCCCAATGTTGAGTGGTCCAAGAAGCTCGGTCTTGACCTTGATCTCTCTGCCTTGGCTTTCGGTACCCGCACCGCCCGTTACGCCTTGATCATCGATGATCTTGTCGTAAAATATGTCGAAGTATGTGGTTACATAGTCATTTGTCTTCCAGGGCTGATAATCCCTATTGCATCTCTCCAAGGTCGAGCCAGGAACAGAGGTCACCGTTTCTGGCGCTGAAGCCGTCTTGGCCCACCTCTAGAATTTTGTATGACTCAAGTGCGACGGCTCACCGGAAAGAAATTCAATGTGTGTAGATTGGGATCATTGTAGACTAACTGTTTGTTGTAAAATCTGTTTTACTGTTCATCTCACGCACTGTGAGCAGGGGAAGAAACGCTCAATTCAGTAAGCCTCTGTGAGCTAATGTGAACTACTAGCCTACGGTATCGCATCGAGAAAAAATTGAAGATATATCCAACTGTGGTTATGAGGAACATCCTGGAGGAAAGCAGGTGTCGTCCCGGATAATGAAATGGTGGCAGATGGTAGCCTTGATACGAATGGTTTGGCCTGTAACGGCTGGGTTTTGGGTGCAGTAATGCAATGGTCGCAGGTGGACACACGAATAAGACGCCGAGCACCCATGGGATTAAATTCTGAAAAAGTAACTACATAACATCGTGTCGGGTTGTATAGAACTTGGTCCATTCATTGGGGCACGAAGTCCAACGGTAACTTCTTTGAACACATTGAATGGCCATCTGGGATTGCACTATCTAATCAATACTACAGAAAACAAAATAAGAGTAAGAGATTAGGTACGTTACCTGCTTCTCTCAACCCTCTGCTTGTGTCGCAAGATTAGAACTCATGCTTTCGAACTAGTGGTGATAACAATTGAACTAGAGGTGGATGTGCTAGGCTTCGTTGCGGAGGGACCTTCAGCCTTGGTCGGGGTACCACTCGATAAGTCCTTCGTAGCGTCAGCTGCATCTTTGTTATGGTCTACCTGGAAGTTCAAAGATAATAGATAGTATTTAATTCCATTCACGATGAAAGACACGTAGATAAAAGCGAACCTTAACTCCGAATTTGGCCTCATACACAACTTGACCGTCTTTATCCTTGATGATTCCATTGTATGACAGTGTCCTCTTTGCACCTGGTTTCGGCCTTTTTGATTCCACAAGCTCCATCGTACAACTAAACACTGAAGCTCTGGCGGTAACCTTCGCCCCGGTAAAACCGCTGAGGTCGCACGTATACTTCTCGTTTCCACTGGGCTTTATATCTTCTAGACCTTGGATAGTAACATTATCTGCTACCCAACTTGCATCGACCTTGAAATGCTCCCTCGCAAAACCTTTTACAAGCCTTTCAAACAAAGCTATCCCTGCCTTCCGGTAATTATCTCCGTGAAACTTCACAGATAGATCTTCGTGAAATTTCGCGGTCATCTGGAGCGCATGCGTGCTCGAGTCGGATGAAAACGGTTCCCTGGTTCCTGTTCCGTCTCGGGGAAAGATTGCATTGTCTGAGATGGAGCGAACTTTCAAATCAGCAGCTTTGACGGTCTATACAATATGAAACCAAAATTTGAGCAAAGTCCAAAACCGCAAAAGATTTAACTCACTAAGAGAGCGACGGGTGCGGCAAGTGTCGACGCGATAGAGGAAAAACCGAGCACAAGAACAACATACGCCTTGAACACAGCGCCACATGGATTGAGGAACATCATAATGGAATCGTAGATAGGGTTATGAACGACTAGGACGACGACAAAGTAAGCAGCAAGCAACGATTTCGACCAGCAAAACAATTCGACCAGCGATGTAAAGAAGGGCGAATCGGGGGGTATGCTGTCTTTATATCAACAGGACAGCATGTTCAATCGGAGAACGAATACCTTCCTACTCCTGCAGGGGCGATGTGATGAGGGAATTGATGAGGATTGAGATCGATAGTAACAGCAGTGTTCCGATGACTTCAATTGATACCAGTCGATACCACAGCTGAAGGGCACGTACTAGAGAGCGTACTACATGGTCGTCACTGGTGACTTAAATTTCACCGAGCTTCCTCGTCGTGACAAGACCTCTATAAGCTTGAAGGATGAGTTAGGGTGTAATTCGCGTACTCGGACAAGCTCAGAGCCCGAGGGATAGTTTTAGTAGGCCGTCGGGTGTCGACATGAGGTAGGGAAGGGTAGGGACAACGTAGCGGAACTAAGAGAAGATCAGATAAGACGATGTGTTAGAGGGGAGATCCAGTATGAGGGTTTAAATTTTATGCCTGGACCGGGAAAATATACATAGCCAACGACTCGGAGCAGAATATCACTGAGGGATATGAAACCATTCTATGACCATAGCCCCGCGACGAAAATTACATCTGGTCGTCGTTCCACTGGAGTGCAACTCTGTAACAGTGCACTCACTCTGTTTCTGTCCCCTTCCTGTACTATGTATAGACTTTACTGCATATTTAGTGCTGCGAGCTGAGGTTTTATCGCTTGATATCAGCCATACATACATGAGATGCGACTCTAATTTCGTTCGGTTTCTTACTCGTGACCTGTGGCTTCAACATTGCCGACGAGCATCGACACAGTTATTCAACCCACAAAGACAAAAGTTCCTCGACTGAAGAGTTGTGTTAACCTTCGCCGAAAACATCATGAATATACCATTCAAGAATTCACTTACGTCCTGAGGTATGGCTAACTACTCTTCCTGACTTTCAAAGAATTGACAGTTTGAGGTGAAGCGGTCTTCAGATAAGGAAAGAAGTTTGTGGCAGGAAGTATACAAATTTAGTTTACTCACATTACGCGGATACTCTTGGTAAAATCTGATACCATCGAGGAGATCTGGGATGTGTATAAGTTATCATGTACATCAGTCACAGTAAATTAATCCACATACAAGGAGCTCGGGATTCACAAGACAGACAAGGCACGGTCTTTCCAGTTTGAACCCGGCGTATCCCCCATTCCTTGTCCCTTTTGAAGGGGCCAATCCTAATTACCATCCAATCGATGTCATTGACCAACTGGGACTGAAGCTCATGATCACGACCAGACTCCACTAGACCAAGTATCTCGATCCTGGGTTCCGGATGCAACGCTAAACTCCATCCTACATCAACCACTCAAGGGAATCGTCGGAACATCAAAAGATGGTGTGGCGGAATCCTGGCGCGACCTTTCCTCTTAGTCTTTGGGACTTAAGAGAGACGGCACGCGCTGGGTGTGAGAGTCGAAGACCAAGCGTTACAAGAACTGATGCTCGGATGACGGGACAGGTTGACAAAAAGACGAAGGTGGATAGACGATATGGAGTGACCAGTTGCGAGGCACGCTGCATCCATGAAGGAAACGCAGAAAAGATTATCAAACGATTGTCAATCCAATAGTTCAAAGAAGTGGAGAACATGACCGGCATGATTCATCCATATTCGACTTTATTACCAGCACCTAGGCGGGGGTTGTCAGTCTGCATACAAAAGTGTAAGCGGAGTGTACAGTGTGTAAGTGTTCGTTAGTTGCGAAATTCTGGAAGGGTCCCGAGGTGGTTCCGGGTCCCACGAAATACCTGCCCAATTGGGAGCATGTTAATTTAGCGCCCGTTTTTTTCGCTTCAAACGTCATCTTCCTCGCGTCATCCAACGATGAACCTTTTCAACATAGCGGATCCACTTCCGAAAACTTACATATAACCATGGTGCCCCCCTCACACGCTAATTTTTCCTCATCGCGCAACGAACCTCATGACAAACTCCGGAATGAGCTCAACAACGAAGCCAGAAAGTCGGATTTCTCCACAAATTCAGAGCCAGCAGTCAAATAGCTTACAATTTAGTAACGCTAACACACCAACTTCGACAATTGTTGAAGACCCCGAACTAAGATCCGAGGTCATGAACGCAAAGAAAGCAAAGGAAGCAGAAAAATCCAAACTGGAGGCGAAGGAAGTAATCGATGAAGACGGTGAATCCGAACGAACAATAGTCGTTGACTGGGACGGACCAGATGATCCTAGCAATCCTAAAAAGTATGTTCAAGTTACATCCGTACATCCTTTGCCGAATTCTGACAAGAAATTTTCACAGTTGGACTTTCCGTCGCAAATGGGCTGCAACTGCTATCGTCTCAGCGTTCACCTTCATTAGTCCTGTCTCTTCGTCCATGGTTGCGCCTGCAACTGAGACTATTGCGGCTCAATTTGGAATCACAAATGATGTTCTCATAGCAATGACAACGAGTATTTTCGTGTTAGCGTATGGTGAGGATTGATTCCTTTTCATACATAATTTACTGATTACCTGTGTTCTTTGAAAAGCTATTGGACCTCTGGTGAGCTCGTTCGTGTTCGATAACAAACTTCCCTTAAGCCTAATTATTTCCACAGATTCTCGGTCCATTGAGTGAAATCTATGGTCGTTCGAGAGTGTTGCAAGCTGCTAATCTGTTTTACCTTGGTACGTTCTACTGTACCCTGCTATCACCCTCTTTTTTTGAACCTTATATCAGTCTGGAACCTCGTCTGCGGTTTCGCTCAAAACACTACACAACTTCTAGTCTTCCGCTTTCTTGCTGGTCTCGGCGGTTCTGCACCTCTCTCCATCGGCGGAGGTGTTCTCGGCGACGTTTGGCACCCAGAAGAACGAGGGAAAGCGATCGCTGTCTATAGTCTGGCACCCCTACTGGGTCCGGTAGTCGGTCCCATCGCGGGAGCGTGGATTGCGGATAAAAGTGGAATTAGTGTGGGAGATCGAGGCGCACTTGGTAGTCAGAGTAACATGTGGAGATGGGTCTTTTGGTCGACAACGATCGTAGATGCAGCGATTCAGGTGGCTGGGACGTTTTGGCTACAGGAGAGTGAGTGTTTGATGTGACGATCTATAATCCGCCATGTGGACTAATGCTATTCAAAGCTTTCGCACCTATCCTCCTTGAACGGAAAGCAGAGAAAATCAGAAAGGAAATTTCCGGGGACCCGGAGAAAGGGGTGTTGGATGTGAAGACGGTGTATTCCAATCAAGAAGGCCGGACGTGAGTATTCTACAATTCCTGACTGCTTCGTCCTCATCATTTATCCTACAGAATGAAAGAGATTTTTCAAAGATCACTCACCCGACCTTTTGTTCTCTTCTTTCGTGAGCCTATCGCTCAAGTTATTGGCCTGTACATGGCCTTTGTATATGGAGTATTCTATCGTAAGTCTCCTTCATGTCGCTCAACGAATTTCACTTATTTCATTGATTAGTTTATCTCACGACAATACCGACGATTTTCACGCAGGTATACCACGAGTCGCCAGGAATAGGTTTGTAGTACATATCTGTGCTCTAATGACCCGAAACTTGACTCTGCTACTTGTCCCTCTACGACTTCAGGTGGTCTCAACTACATCGGACTTGGCATTGGTCTGACTGTCTCCTCTCAACTCAACGCCCATTATATGGACAAAATATATGTGCACTTCAAGAATAAAAATAACGGAGTCGGTCAACCGGAATTTCGTGTACCCGCCATGATACTGGGAAGCTTTTGCTTACCTGTCGGACTTTTGATCAGCGGGTGGGCAGCAGAAGAGCGTGTCCATTGGGTTGTTACTGATCTTGTGAGTTTATAAGGCATTCTCTTATTCCGCGATAGTGCTAACTAGCCATTCCTTCATTGCATAGGGCATGGCTTTCGTCGGAGCTGGTGTCATTTTTACGTTTCAATCGATGCAAACATACATTGTAGATTGCTTCACCTTGCATGCTGCTAGTGGTGAGTTTTCATCTCATGACCTCAAATATGTAGTCTCGTTTTCTACTTCCTCTAATCTCCTCATTGTTTATCTCTATTGACCAATCCGTTCTTGTGTCCTTTTAATCTTCCTTCCCCGATTCATCATATCTTATTTCCTACCTTTTCGCTCTCCGTTCTTCCACTCCGAAATCATTTTTATGCTCTCTTAGTTGTCGTGAACCACATTAATCGTTCCTTCTTGACAGCTCTCGCTTCAATCTCCTGCCTCCGCTCCCTCGCCGGTTTTGGTTTTCCGCTTTTTGCACCAGCGATGTACAACGCAATAGGATTTGGTAAAGGCGACACAATTCTGGCGGCTGTCAGTATTGCTATCGGGTTGCCTGCGTGAGTACCTTGATCATTCGCTTTTCTTTATTTCTTTCTGCAATAAGTGTCTCCTCTACTCCGTTAATCTTCCGTTCGCTCAATTTTCTTGCAACAACTTACTGACGTAGACCTGCATGTATAGACCCGTCATTTTCTGGAAATACGGCAAAGCAATTCGTATGAAGAGTAAATACGCGAAAAAGTAAATGAATTACTAAAGGCCGGAGAATTTCACCCAATAGACCTTGCAAAACTGCAAGTATGATCATGACAAACATATCTTTCAAAGATATAGTTGCGTTTTCTTGGATTTTGATCCTTGATCACCATGATTATTTTTTAAACACCCGAAACACAACGACGTTATAATATCATATAATACTGTAGCATACCTTCATACACATATATACCTTACTCGAATATATGCGACTCTATTGAATTTCGTCGAACATACAGCGGATTCCGAAAGCCTAGGACGAAACCAGCCTCCTCACATCATAGGAGCACTGCTTAGCTTTGTTTGTGGAGGAGCTCAAGTGCATAGTTACTAGCCTTTTCAATAAACAAATCTGAGCAAGCAGCTCTATCTTTCTTGCATAGAGACAGCCCAGGAGCCCTAGTTTACTCCAACAATGTAATTACAACAAATCTATGCATTCATGCAATCATGGATCGTCATATGCATTGTACATGGCAAGGTAAAAACTTCGATACTCTCGGCCTCGTTTGCGAAATTCACAGAATGAATGTCACCCGGATGCTGTAAATGACGAGACCACAAGGACTGGAAAAGAACTTTGAATATTTCGAGATCTCCAAGAATTCGACCAACATCAGCATAGAAAGCGTTCTGGACTATATTCATCCAGACAGACGGATGATGCTTTTCTTGACAGTGGGCGATGAATGCTCGAAGAGACTGATAAGGAACTGCTGATGGAATTGAGCCTGCATAAGCAGTAACAAGACTTTAGAATTACGTATCTGTTGTTGATTAGAGAGATCATCTGAATACAGTAACGAAGTAGCGCCGGTGAACGGCAGGGCCCGCTACCAGTCAATGGGTGTCTGTGAGCACTAAGTACAAGGTGGATTGAACGCTGACACAGGATGAGTAGTAAGAGGTAGTGTTTGTAGAGGTCTGTACTACAATGGGACCACACCTGTGATGGCTAATATACTTGTATTGTAGATAGAAAATGCGGCGCGCGTAGGGCGCGCCGCATGTAGCTGCATCTGCCCAACCTGTACTCTCCAGCAGTAGTAGTACCTCACCAACTCGAAAAGCGAATGACCAAAAGGAGATATATGACTAAAAACCGATGACAAGGGATGGCTAATTTCGAAAAAACTGGGTCTACTAAACCCTTCAACCTCTAAAGAGGTAGCGGGAATCATCTGAATACAGTCGATTAGCATGAGGGTTGATTGGATTGGTAAGTTCTTTTTCTCCCCCTAATAGTAAGACCACAACGGCTCGCTGAATCCTCTCTACCTTGGGTTCAAGTCCAGACGGACAAAACAAGTCTGAGCTAGCATTATATTTCATACTTAGGGACAGCAAGCGGAAGTAGAGGTCTGTAATCCACGCGCCGGAGAATAGATGATACTTTGCATAGCCAATGTAGAGTATGAACCGATAGCTCCTCAAGCCCAGCGAAAATCGCGTCGGATGAGAACGAATGAGAACGGGTAAAAGCGAGTCACTCGGCTAATGTCGATGAGAACCAACCTTATTCGAAATATGAGACATTTTCAGATGACGATTTCGGATAGATAGATTACTGCAGTGTGGTATCGTTTTGTCCGTATTTTGACGTTGTTCCGGATCTGTTCTCTCTGTTGCACTTGCTTATCGCAAATTCTGTTCGTATTGGTTCAGAATGATTCCTATTAGCAGAAAAGGATCTATTGTAATCTATTCATAGTGGTTCTCAATTCGAATAAATTCTAGTTGGGTCATATGATATGAAAGAGAAAATTATCCTGCTGGTTTGATAATGGGCCCAATATCAGTTCAATTAACTCTGCGCAGCCTGTAGATTGAGGTTAGCATGTCGTTCCTAGACCAAAAGAAATGCTGACCTGCTTCTTAGCCTCCTTAGCAGCAGCCGATGCCTGATGGTATGGCTGAGTAGACTGTCAGATCATACAACAAAAGAGGCATTCATGGAAAACTTACCTCGGCTTCGAGAGTTTTCTCAATTTTGTTCCAGTGAGCTGCAAACTCTGCAGTACTACCACCTTTATTTGTTTTAACCCAATCGATGGCGCTTAGATTTCTGGGTTGATGCATTTACGAGTCCGAAATGAAATGTAGGATTCGTCCTTATGGTGACTTTGAATGTGGGAAAACGTGATGACTTTCCTTTTTCAGCAGTGCAATCTGCCTTTTATGGGCTGTGACTGATTGTTCCTGGAAAATTCACGTGACCCTATAATGTGAGTCTGTGTGACCCAATCCTTTGCTTCGGCGCCCTTTACCCTCAAGATTGTAAGTCATGTACATATCTTTTATCAGTACAGCTGAAGAATTCCAATGAGGACTCGTACATGCCACGCGCGAAGCGCGATGGCCCACTTCCGCACGTGATGTCAGATTCCGTTCACAATCAATAGCAAAACACCTTACCTCACGCTTGTACTCTTTCCAGGCTTCATGAACCCGGAGGCCTTTTTTGCTGGGACCAGAGTTGGGGTAATCACCGGAGACATTGCACTGTCATCAGTAATGCCACTTGTAGTTGGTGTAACAGGATCCGAAGGAGTGAGAGTGGCTGCAGCAGAAGTCGAAGTTGAAGGGACAGAAGGACTGACATCATTAGCAGACATCGAAGTTGCGTGTTCCTTGATTTCGAGTGTTCCCACATCTTCAGAACCATCCATGACTGCATTGGATTCAATCTCGAACGTAGTGAATGGCGCTTTTTCTATCGAATTAAGGAACATGTTGTAGTACGCACCAGAGTGGACCATGATTGCAGCTGCATCTCTACTCTGAGGATGCTCTCCATGGCCGGCAACAGAGCTGAAAAACAAGGGTGTTATGAAGATTTGCGGAGATATATGGAAATAAAACATACTCCAGAGAACCTTTCGTTCCCTCGAAATTGTCGGACTGGAGGAGCTGGGCATTGGAAGATGCTA
Organism: Lentinula edodes; assembly: GCF_021015755.1. Classification (NCBI taxonomy): domain Eukaryota; kingdom Fungi; phylum Basidiomycota; class Agaricomycetes; order Agaricales; family Omphalotaceae; genus Lentinula; species Lentinula edodes. Next base: position 24,293 of record NW_025764380.1, read on the forward strand.
ACAAGTTGCTGATCAACATCAAGTGAACGTATACTTGACTTAAGACATATTTGTATCAACAAGAACGGACTGACCTGCATGTTGATATATACTCAAAGCCCATGTTTGTGACTTGACTTGAGAATCTTCAACACCAGAGTTATACAGACTGTGATAAAAATGATTAGAAGATCGGGATAATACATGAAATTTTGAAACTATGACGCACCATTGAATGGCATGAGCAGCATGAGTGGCACATTTTTGATTAGTGGGACGGAGCGGTGAAGTGTTTTCGAAGTCATCACTTTGGTCGGAATGGCGTCGTTTGCGACCGTGGACAACATCAGACTCAGAGATTTGCATGATACTTGGGTTTTTCTGAAATTTGTTCGCACAGTCTCGAAGGATATGATTTGAATCGTCGATTGAATCTACATGGCGACGTGGACTACGAGTTAAACAGAATGAAAAGATTTCGTTCGAGGAGAACAGGCAAGAAATGACTGAATATTGGGCAAAATCGAGTGGCATATGGAAAACACGAGGACACTCGATTCAAAGCGCCGTAAATAATATCTGACACGATTTCATTCGGTCTAATTCGACGGGTTTTTCACTGGGCCTCAAGTTCCGTCGGCTTCAGTGAACGCAGCGGGGAGCTCGATATGCCATCAGGAAACGACTCACGAGCAGAAATATTCCAGAAAGCACCCAGAGTTATCCAAACTGTAAGGATAAAATCCGAGAGTGGTGTCTGGCAAGGACCTTGAGGATCAAAAATGGGCAGGATATTTGTGAACATAATGCGCATAAGCGTCACTGCGTCTATTATGCACGAAAGAACCAGCTACAGAGGAATCCGGAAAAGCACCACTGGCAGCCCAACAGAGAAGAAAGCCAGGGAGAGATGCATGATCACTGACAATGACCCGACGATGTGCAGCACGCCCCACCTTTCGAATCCTACATACCGAAAGTGGCAGATACGACTTCGGTGTTTAGGTGTTCCGGAGTGTATAGCAAGGTATCGGCGAAGCCATTGCTTCACAAGTACTGAAGCAAGAGCTACGGCGAGGCTAAGGGATAAACTAATCACCCAGAGACCGTTTACCCAGACATCAAGAATGTTATGTGTTGGCGTCATTGCATTCAGTGGCAGTGAAGATGTAGGGATGCTATTGAGAGGACTGCTAGAAGCAGCCGCGCGCAAAAGGAAGACCAACTCAGACAATAAAGAGGCTGAGACTTGGGTATAGTCCACCTCGGGCTGGAGACTTTGGGATGTTTGGACTACGAATGTCGTGACGACGGCGGAAAACAAACCAGCCTGCATCGCACAGCAGAGCTTACTTCTGTGAACAATCATACAGGAAAGAACGACTTACAAAAACTAACATCGCATCCAATCCATCCCGAGCCTCTCCGGCCATATTTCAAACATAGAGCTTTCAGCCAAGTACATCCGCCAGACTCTAGCAATAGGACCCATCTCCTCAAACACGGGATCCTCTGGATATTTCTGCTCGTAGTCATCCTTGAAGTCTGGCTCGAGCAGTAAAGATCATCGGTTGTTTTCAGTACATGTAGACTCATTACAAACCTTGAAGAGGCGAATAACCTTTTTGATTCAATCCAAATAAGTGACGATCGTCTGGATTATTTGCATCGTGTCCATTTGATTGGTCTTCAGGTGATATTCGATGGTCAAGAGAGAGATAGGAAAAGGTGTACACAGGTGTACATGCAATTATTTACATTCAAATTGAACACTGCCTAAACGGCTGATAATCATGATCAGTCTTCAATCGAGTATTATGCTGGACGCACCAAGGAAGACCAAAAGACTTCGATGAAATTGAAGCTGCCTACAAGAGTAGAAAACAATGCCAGATTATCGAACTGTACAACCAAAGCAATCTTAATCTTTGTACAAGGTGACTAAAAAGAACCACTGTATTGTCTAAGAAAGACTTTCCCTCTGATGAGAGTGGGATTCGAACCCACGCCACGAATGACTAGAGTCCTAGATCAATGACCTAAATCTAGCGCCTTAGACCACTCGGCCATCTCACCATACAGAATTAACGGTGCTTCTTCTGTCCAGTGATTGATCGCAAGGGAACATCATTTTATATTATTTTTACCAGCATCTTGTCGCACCGCACTGTTAGGATGCGTTTGTACCATCTAAAGTGGCTGCATAGAGCGTAGATAATTCTGGAGAATGAACCTGAACGCGTGAGTGTTTACGCGTATACGAGTTACCAAATAGACATCCAAACCTCATCAAGTTCATTCCACTACTATTCTCTCTAGGTGAAATCGGGAGCTCAGAATCGGATGGCATACGAATGTATAAGGAAACCTCTGGTCCTCTAACCATGCATGGTCCTCTCAGCATGCATACTATTCGCAAAAATTCTCTAAAGAAATCGGGCGAATTGTCAAATGCGTCTGTTTAGTGTCTGTTTGCTCAGTGTCTGTATAAAATCTTCCCAGAAATTTTGTGAGTGGTATACAGGCTACAGAAAGGACACAAATCTCATAAAACCTCTAGGTCGTCACTTTGACCAACGCGCGTCCTTTTTCCCCTGAGGCTCTGGGTCTCTAATATCCCTCAGACCTCGTTCTTTCAAGAACCCGCTATGATTGCTTGAATGTCTATGTTCCGTGCATTCCGATGGCATCCTAGTACACTTCCGAAAACCTTGGACCTTCCCTTACCGCCATACGGGCTCATACGGTCATTCTCTTGACTCACATGTCTTCGTTCCCAACCCCGCTGGCTCCAACTCTCTATGGGACATATGATTCGCTCTTCGGACAACCTGATGACACCTAAAACGATCGAGTAGTCTGTAGTCTGTGCCGCAGTTTTGGCAGCCTACTAGGTTTAACAACGCCTAATACAGTGCACTCCATCCTGTCAAGGGAACTGGTATAGTGGACCTTTTCCGCGATCTGGGTGCTACTCGAAACTTGGCATCTGTAGAATCTCGCTCTGGTAGAATTTGAGCGCGATGGCACTCATTCATTATTCCCAATTCATACCATGTTTGGCCATGCACTCTCGCTCCGTTCTCCGGATATTAGAAGCGAAAGGCGGAATATTGAGATAACCAAAGTTCTTGGACTTGATGCTGGGAACTCGTTCACGATTGGGGTATGTTTTGATTGGACAAGCAAGTTTCCTGCTTTATCGCCAATGCTCTAATCATTAAATTATATTACATGTAGACTTCGAGCACGGTGCAAACGTTGGCGAAGATCGTCAAATTCCATGACCCGGATTTTTCTTGTACGCATGGTTATATTTCTCACCTCCAAAAGGTCCCTGCACTGGGATATAGAAGAACCCTACGAAACTGTCGTTTCGCGCCGGTTTACGATTATAAAGTTACTCGTTCTACAAGTGAGTGTATTTGGATAAGTTTGCTGATGTTGTAGGGATATGTTGAACTGACAACCTAAAAATGCAGGTAATGCTTGCTATCGTCTTCCACATCTCCAAAAGGACGTCACTGACGGGATGCCAGGCAGCGCTACAGTGGTGACTAGCAGCAACTAAGTTCGCACCGTTCGAGACTTATATGTTGTGCCAGCCGCCGCCGCCGCCACCAGATTTCTTCTGCGCACGTTCGAATTCGAATCTCGCGGACCGACCAATCCGATCCGTACTTACACTAAAACGTACAACCCAACGTGGCTCGAAGCGAAATGGTCTCCTTTGTCAAAACTCGTGAGAAGCGGCGCGTCTTTTTTCCTCTTGAAAAGACCTTGGAGGACCTGTAATGAGTTACCGACCTACCTCCGTCCTCAAGGTTCTTATCTTCGAATCTTGGTAGCCGCAAACGTGCGATAGATTTCGAATAGATCGAGAACCGATAAATATCAACAAGACGGTTCAGAATTCTTTTCCTCAACGCTACACTTTGTCCTCGGCCTCAGTACTCAGTCCTGAGGATGTTTCCGTCCTCTTCGATATTGTCCTTCCCTGGGTACGATATGGATATCAGCGTTCCCTCGGGACGTATACAATGTTTGACCTTCCTCTCCTCTTTCCTGGCTCTCATCCTGGTGTATCATGTCTTTGCTCGACCTTCCGGCTTCACCAGTTCAAAGCAAGTCGCTTGGATTATCACCACTACCGCCAGTTTCGTCATGACTATCGCCAGTCTACCATTCGTATGGGATTATTTTGCTGGGCGAGGAGATGTCAAACGCGTTGGCGCGTTTCCGGAATTGGCTGTACCTGCAAATCGGTTTTTTCAGGCTTATCTGCTGGTGTGAGTGTAAATTCTACGAGGATGTCTTGACCCTGCCTGACATTGGCATATCAAAGTGATCTTTCCCTAGGCGCAGTGTACTACCGTTCTCAGCTTAATCTCTTCACTGGCTGGTCCCACCATGTTATCTATCTCGGGATTGTCGAGTACGCAATTCGACAGAAGTGGGCTCACATATTTTGTTTAGCTGCATGTATGGAGGTCTGTATGCTTTTTTTGAGCATTTCTCGTTATCTGATTCCTCCTAGTTCCCGACATTCGTCCTTGGTTTGGCTACGCTTTTCCCTCGACTGCGGTCGAACGTCTTTTTCGCCGTCTCGTTTTTCCTTACTCGGATCTTCTTTCACATTGTACTTTGTATAACGTATATCCTTCCGAATAATCGACCTCTGGCGCTGTCAACTCTCACAGCCACCTCGATCCCAAACTTCACAGCCTCTTCCTCTTCAATAACCTCAGCGGTTGCACCGATAGGCTCTATTGCACCTGCCGTATTATTCATATGCGTCTTCCCGATGCACGCCAGTTGGTTCTTGGGGTGCCTGAAAGGGTTCAAGAAGAGGGCGAAGTTACGGAGAGTCATTGAGGCGAAATCAAGGAGCTCTGCTGCCTCAGTCATTTCGTTAGAGTTTTATGCTGCTTGTTCCCAGACTGAACTCAAATCGACGCTCAAATCGGTCCCCCATCCCATTATAAATCCAGCCTTATCACCTCCGCTAGCGAAGGCATCTTCCTCTCCAGATTCCCGTCACAACCTTCGACGCTCAATACCTCATACTCATTATATTTATGACCGCTACGCGTATTATTCTATGCGTTATGCACACTATTCCTCCCGATATGCACATTATCGTGCCCGATTTCGTGGTCTTGGGCTTCGAGGGCCAGTATCTGTGAAAGAGCAATTCAGTAAACGCCTTCCTTCCCTCCGACCGACCCTTCAGCGTTTGCCCTCCTTAGAGACACTCTCATCGCTATCTCCTTTGCCTAGTCCGACATTCGAAATGTTGGCGTTCAATTTCGATTCAGTCCCTCCTTTAGCGAAGAAGGTCACACAGACGTTAACTGTGTCATTTCCGACGAGGGAGGAAGTTTATAGAATATTTGGATTGGGGAAACGAAGAACCATTAGTCCTGGACCTATTCGGAGCGTTCACTCGCATTGATATCTGAGGACTCCTTGCGTTTTCTCGATCATGGTCGTTGGTCGTGTACTTCTCTCCCCTCCTTTACGAATGATGATGATTCATAATGAATTTGCACTTGTTTAACCTTAGATTCATATCCTTACTAGTACTGTTGTACCCTCTTGTACGCATATCTATATTTACGCTATTTCTCTGTCTATCATCCGGGGTCTGGATGTATGTAATACTTCGTTCCCTCTCGTGCTCCGACTTACGACTTCTACCCGCTCGATTCATCTCGAGCCATTCTATCGCTACAAATGTATCGGTCTCTTGTTAGGGAAATTCAATTTTGGTACACATCAAAGGTTGTTTTAGGGTAGGGTGAGGCACTGCGAGGCAGTGGAATCATTTCGGATGGGCAAAACTTGGCAAAACATGGAAAAAGCTCTCATGACAAAGATAAAAGGCTCGCTGCAGGTCATCAACTTCTCGGACAATCTTTGCTGGCCAAAGAAAGTCCCCTGGCTATGCGTCTCATTCTTGTTTTTCTGGTGACCCTGCTAGCTCACTGCCGACTCGTCTTTCTTACTTTTGCAGCACCTCTTATGGTGCGTAATTTTCTATTTGTATCCCTGAGGCAGATCATGAAATCTTTTGCTCAGATGGCTGAAGACTCAGATTCTAGGGAGAATCATACCCAAATATTACAGATTCGGGGACTGCCCTATTTTATATCGCCATCATCACCGCTTTCCTCTTCATCCTCCCAAACATCATCCTCGGATTCCTCCGACTCAGAACCGTCCACACAAAACCTCGCTTCACTCAGACCGCAACAAGAACCCCCGCAGCCACAACGACTCCGAGGACCACCACCGACTCGACGACCGCTCAGACCCCTTTATCCAGCGCCTTCACTCTCACTTCTCCCCCTCCAGATCTTTTTCCCCCAAGCTGAAGGGGCAACAGACCCTCACAATCTTACTACACGGAATGCTATCATCGCTGTCCAGTCGTATTTACACAGATTACCACAATTTCGCGATCGTCGAATGACGTTCAGGAACCAATATCTATCATTCGAGCGTGGCATGGTTCACTTCAAGGCGGTGGATTATCACTATAGAGGCTATTGCAATCCTTCTTGTGATGGGACGGCGTATTCAGTGAATATCAACGGCTCAATTCATCATAATGGTCACCTCGCTTTTAATGGGACAGAACCCATCGAGTTTCTCACCTTTGCGGACATACTCCACTTTGAACCTCCGCCTTCCCGGGACTCAGGCCGCCGCCATCGTGGCTAAATTAAACACAGTGACATTGTGATGCTAAGTTTGGTGTCTTCTAGGCCCTTCTTGTGCAGGTGGGCAAATGCAATATTAATTCCCTCGGAACTCTACGAGTAAACCTTGAACTTTTTCCTACAGGCTGCAAGCTCAGCAGGATGCTGTGAAGGACGCGTACGTGTGATTCGTGAATGCCTCAGTTAATGAGTATAAAGTAATTAGAACTTTGAATTCGAAATGACTGTCTTTCGCAGGAATCGCGCGCGCGTTGAGCATGAGTCAGTTTGGAATTAACTATAAGAGCCCCATTTCATCTGTCGTTTACCCGTCAGTACTTATAAGCATGGCCTCTTCTGCCTCTTCAGCTATAGCGCGCATCAGAGAATCCGTGGAAGACTTTTCTTTCACAAACGGGACGTGTAATGTTCCTCACGAATTCTGCCATTTCTACTTCAAAAGGCAATTGGAAAGCACGTATGTGAACACAAATGTTTTATGTTTCCAAGACCCTTCGTGTTGACTTCCCAAATTTAGTGAAGCAAAATTTCTGGACACTGCTAACGCAACTAAGGAGCAGCTAGCCAGTTGGATTTCTGTATGCGAACCTGCTCCCTTCGGACAAGGCACCGAAACGTTCCTGGACAAATCCTACCGAAAGGCTCTCAAGCTCAATCTATTGCAATTTGCTACACCGTTCGATTTGGCTATCACCATAATATTACACAGCATTCAGCAAGATCTTGTGGAAACAGATACTGCCCTTCGTCGTATGATTCGTGCTGAACCATACAAGCTCAATGTTTATAGTGAGTTCCCAAACGATGAATGGAGTGGTGAAGACATTCACAATCGTGATAGACGAGAGCTCCTTCTTCAAACCACACAGAGATACTCCCTGTGGTCCAAACATGCTCGGTTCTCTCGTCATCATCTTCCGTACCACCCACGAGGGCGGCGAATTGATTTTAACAGAGAATAACAAAAGCTAGACCTTTCATGCCTCTCAGTCTTTGTCTAATAGTACCCTCTCCGAACCCGAAATTACTTTTGTCGCCTTTTACAGCGACGTCACCCACGAAGTCCTTCCTATCACCCTCGGTACTAATGTTCAATCTCTATTTCGAGTCTTTCACCATCCACTCTCACCTTTCTGTAAACTCTTTGACCACAGAAAAATTCACGATTTTGAAAGACGCCATCACCGAGTTAATGACTGAGATGACTGAACCATAGTCTTACTTGCTTGCGGTTAATAAAGAGTATAAAAAAAAAAAAAAAAAGACTGAGATGACTGAACTAGGCAATCACGTCCTTTGCTTTGGCCTCGCTCATTATTATCCAGTTGGACATAAAGGCTACGGGCAGGGTCATTACACAGTTGAGGAGCTCTCTCAATAACTCAAAGGCGGTGACGCACTCCTTTTTTTGTGCTTGCGAGTAACACAACTTTGGAAGTATATTATAAATACAGAACCTGGCAAAATTACGGGGATAATACATACCTTGGGCATGAATTTCTTGAAGGCTCAGGGTTTATGGAACCGGAGGCGGTTGTCGATGATCTATTCGAACAGGAAGGAATTACAAAGGTCAACAATATAATCTGGGTACGACCAGATTCAAGGAAGAATGGTATGCATACAGACATTCTTACTTATGGGAACGAGCCTAGTATGGAGACAGTCTATGGGAGGTTTGTCTTGGTGCTTGTATGGACTACTATTAGCAATGTGATGAATTGAGGGCATAAAAATCGTCACCGACTTTAACCTATTACGACAGTACATAGGCCCCACATTTTACATTTCCTACATCTAGTAGATACAGACCTTACATAAGTAACACACCATTCCTAATAGGCTATGTAGCATACTGGGAGCGAAGAAAGATAATTTCCGACTCTTCGGTTGCCGGAGTCCCCATAGATTGCCTAGGACCGATTAGGCGACGTCGCCTCACTCGCAATGGCCATTTTCTTCAAGGCATCTGGTAACTGGGATTTCACATACACACTTCTAGAACGCTTTTTCGAACCCCTCGACTGGTCCGAAAGTCCTCCGGGACTAAAGCTTGAATGGCGTGTAGGGGTCAAGTTTGAGCTGGAAATGTAAGCGTGGCTGGAATGTAAAGAGGAGGAATTAGGCCGAGAAAGAGGTTTGAGAGAGGAAATCGGTCGAAGACGATATGATTGAATCTGGGAGGGCAACTGGACGGCGGCAACATCCGTATCTACGTCCATGGGAGATGAAAATGAGCTGGGTTTGGCAGTGGCCCTTTTGACGAGCGACCCAGACCAGCGTCGGAATCCCCTTCCACGAGCTCGAAATTCAGAGTCAGAGAATTTCCGCCTCTTCTTCACCCGTTTATCGCCATATCCTTCCGGATCTTCGTTCGAAGCTGAGGCCATCGATTCGTCTTCCTCTTCGAGTCTCGCAAGCTTGGGCGTACCCGTTGTTGCGAGAGTGCCTAGTTCAAAAGCTCTTGCCACCTTAGTCGAGCGAATTACAGCACGCTTCGCGAGAGGGCTCGAAAGGATTCCGGGACTGGATGGCGGCCATGTATTCATGTCTATATCCCCATCGTTCACAGCATTCCGACCTTCTCCGACTCGCTCCAGCCTGCTGGTGTTCCTATCTTCCACAATAGCCATAGAATGCATTTTTCTAGATTTGACTGCTCTCGGGGCACCAGGAGGTTCGGGCACAGCTATGATGGATTCAGAAGGCACAACAGGCTTGCTAATCCCGACCAGAACTTCGATGCTCTTCCGGATGAAAAAATCCGTGCGAATATCTGTAACGTCAATTTGCATGGCAGCAGGTAACTTGGCGTTGAGCGATTGAGCAACGGCAACAAGCTGTGCGCGAGACATCGTCAAGAGATCTTCGTGGCAGCAGAACGGGATGTCTTCTAATGCTGTGATGACTACGGCGTTATACTGATTATCCAAGTTCTGCAACGCAACTCTGGAACGTCTACGTACAGGTGTAGGCGTAGGATGTGGAGGAAGAGGGGGGATAGAGGTGTTGTGAGATGTAGCTAGCAAAGGCGATGATAAGATCGAGGGGGATGAACTGGGTTGTGCGGCTGTGGAAGGGCTGGAAGGTGGACTTGAAGAAATAGGTAAGCCAGAATGAGCGGGCGAGCTACAGATAGCCGAAGAATCAGAACGACTCAAATTCGAATCCAGACTTGAGCGACTTTTGGATCGCGAATCATTTTCGTCGGAAGACCTTCTTCGACGTTTTCCCAGAGCGAGGGCACCAGAGCCGGAGAGAGCCAACGTCGGCGAGGGCTTCAGATAATCTCGCCCAGCTTCAACGAGAGTACGAATAGGCGTGAGCGGATTCAATGACTTGGTATCATCCTTTGGAGATCGTGTTCGTGTTCGTGAACTGAACGTGGGCGAGAGAAGTTGGAACATGAGAGGAAAAATATATATCGCGAGCAGGTGAGAGGAAAAGGGAGAGAATTTGTTCAGTGAAGTGATCGAACAGGAGGTAATTTACATGAATTTACCTATACCTCACCGTTCGGGAATCGGACCTCGCCAGTATAATTTAACTATCCTATCCTATCCTCACCGATCATTCATACTAATTACTTCCTTGAGTTCAAAGACCGTCGTATTTTGGAGAGGGCCACTTGGCATCAGACCATCGTTCAATATATGAAGACATAACAATTGACTGTAGACTTTATTAGCAGCACTGGTCAGCTCAACAACAAAGAGAAAACAATATATAAAGGGAAGCAGCTTACTAGTCGAAAGATATAGCATCTAAGCTTCTGATCATGATGATAGGAATGAAAACATTCGTACGATGACAAAGCAATGACACTTGTTTTTCACCGTGACCATCGCCCAATTTGGAGGTCGCTCACGCTCAAAAAGCGAGCAGGAGTTTGCATTAATTCAGTAATAACGAAGGTACATGTGTTTTGTATTTATGAGGTTGATGGAGTAACTACATAACTTGGTCATTCTCCTATCTCCCGGTATTCCTTTTCCTTATCAGTTTCGATATCCTTCAAATTAACCGCCATAATCGTTAAAACCTTCTGAATAGCAAGCTCATCTGCGTAACAAACTTCGAACAGGACCCGCATAGCCTCCTGGAAGAGCTTTCCAACCTCTTCCGTTACTTCCGAGCCATATCCTAGATCACTACGTAGCCATTGAGGAGGCTGAGTGGCGAACAGCTCGTGAATCTCATACGCTGCAAGCCTCATTGCCTCGTGCATCCGAACTTTCGACGCCTCCACTGTCTTATTGAATTTGTCAATGTCCAATGGCAAGGCCTTCGAGACGTCGTCGTCACTAAACACGTTTGAGACAAAATTTTCGAGATCTTCGTGGGGCACTGGAAGAAGAAAGAAAGCAATGGTCTCTAGAGTGTCTAGGATGTCGACTATTGAGGCGTCGTGCTGTATGTAAGCCCTAAGCAGACGGCGAAACTGGACTGCAGTCTGGGAAGGATCATCCCAATTGACGCATGAGAACTCTGTGGTGTTCATTTTCCAGAAGCAATAATGTGGCCATCGCATGTACAGTTGCAAGTATATGGTCGTGACCCAAGGTAAATCTGCATTGAATGAGAGGAGCCCGAACATCAGTCGTAGTCACAATCTATGAGTAGAAAGAGGACGACGTACATATCAGAATAGGGTCATACCGGTCTAGGAATCTCTTCCACCACCTGGTCTTAGGGTCACCGTCACCGCCAGAGGAAGTAGAGTACCCTCGAGATTGAGGGATTTGTTTTTCAGACGAATGAAATAATCCTCGCTTAGATCCAAGGGATTTTGAAAACAAAGGCCATGAAGTGACTGTAGCAACCCCCGAAAGGTTAGAGGGAATAAAGAATGACAGGCTACCAGGCCTGGAGATGAGAGACCTGTGACTGCGGCGTTCATATCGTGTCCAAACGAAGGGAGTTATTCGTACACCAAGGTAGGATGACGCCTTCGGTGCTAGCGAAGTCGTTTTGGCTATAAGATGACTCCTAGTCGCGAACATCAAGGTACCCGAAGAGGCCCGTTGGTAGAACCTCAAGCCCACCGACTACTGGGCAGGATCAAACGTCGGATACAATACACGAAAAACCTACCTAAAGTATGAGCGCTTGAGCTTCTACGGCCTTGGTACCTACGTCGTACGCGCGTTCGGCATACAGTAAATTAAATAAGCGCTCACAAGCTACTTCTTTCTTTGACTCTTCGTCAATGAGCTACATACATTCAAGTTCTCTGGTTAGTTACAATGTTATCGAATCATAACCACTTCGGAGAAAGTTGACACTGTCATCGGCTTCTTCGGCTTGCGGCTAATTTTCAGCTCTGCTGCCATTTCTTTCTTGATGCGGCATTGATTTACAAGAACCTAAAGCCTACATTTGTTGTCGGAGTAGAGAAAGACGAGGTGGTCTTGCAAGGACCTCCTCGACGCCAGTTTATGGTCCGAGCTCTGTAGTCATAGGTAGTCATCAGGTAGTCATAAGACGTTCTATAATCTTTAAAGCCCAAACTGATACCCTAGAAGGCCTTGAACTCGACTAAGAATGATGTCTTTTCTTCGCGGATGAGCATATGAAGATAGTACTAATGATATTTGTGCATGTGATGAATCCTCATTTCTCCTTCTTTCCAGGATAAAATCTAGTGTCTTTCTGGCTCTAGTACAGCTTTCGTCGTTCTCTCCGCTGAAGTCTACCACCACCATTCATCATCAATCCCAACCGGCAGGACTTTTCTGAACGGGGACAGCTTCTAGCTCGGGGCCCACCGGCTGTCCCACTCCACTTTCCGTCCGATTTTTCCTTCCGTCTTCTTTGCTGAAGTTCTTATTCGACAGAGACATCTTTCCCTCAGCTAATCTTGGTGAATTATTTATGGTCCGATCTATGGTCCACCACCTCAAAGCTACCGGATCTTTTGATTTTATTGTCTCAGAAAGCCGAGAACTCTTCGAAGGGCCAGTTTCTGATGTAACCGAACTGGCGGGTGGTAGTGTCATAAGCATGGTCATTTATAATGTATAAGGTGAATTTTCTGAACATGTAATGTGCTCATATCCATCCTCAGGCCTGTGGCTTCAACTGAATATTGTTTATGTATCCCTAAGGTCGACTCGGATCCTACTGAACGACGATGACAAGCAATTGGTCAAAATGAAAGCTCTTCGTGATTTTCATACAATCATCCAGGTCTTGCAGAAAGGTTCTTCTCATGCATCGTGTATTTTGTCGCTCAAGACACCTCGAGACTCACAATTCAACTTCTTGCCCACCTCTATGAAACGCGAATCGCTGGACTTGGTTCCCCGATGGTCGAAGAGGAGTCGAGACAAGGGCGGAAAGAAGAAAGGTCCTCATTAAGGCTCAACGCAACATTTCGAACCATATATTGCTTCTTGTGTCATTTATTTACCCACCTTCAAGTTGCCCTTGATACATAATTCCTTCTTCGAACAATTCTGGGGGATAGTTGGTTCTAAATTACATAGAATATGTACATGTAGTGACATTGTGAAGTATAACAAGATGTCCTAATCAAAAGTACATTACACGAACTGCACCCTGGTAATCAGCATTGTTCGTTGCTTCCAACAATTCACCTCCAAGATTTAGAACCCGAGTATAGGTCTGCTCAAACTGTCGATTTGAGACCCAAGTTCCTTCTCCAAGCAGGTGCCATAGGATTTGCAGAATCCACGTAGCACATGTCCATCCTTGAGGGCCATAGTTTCCTGGAAATCGCCAACCAGAATCGTAGGCGGGAAAGTTAGATTGAATCATGGCTTGAAATGAATTCTCAGTGTAATTGGAAGTCGTGAAAAGATGCACAACGCCTCGAAACGCACTGGAACGACTGATATCATAGCTATCGAAGGAATGTGCATAACCTGCGTAGTTAAATGGTCTCTTCAGCTCGAGTGTTCGTACAGGACCCCGGAAGCTCCTACCAAACCCCATCCGCCTAGTTGGCCTCAAGTACGCTACGTTTTTGGAGGTTTTTGGTCTCAAGTACGCTAATTCGGATAGGGACAATCACGTGAATGCCAAAAAATCGCAGAAAATCCAGAAAACTCCAAAAAATATTGCTAATGCTCCTGAGTGCTCCTGCGAGTGTTTCTACGTAGTGTATTTCATTGTACCTTAGCTGGAATGCGAATTTTGAGAACCGGAATACTTTTGAGGACTTCTTTCATCTCTCGTCTCTGGAATGCAGTCCACTTCTTCGCAGATTGACTATTCAGCTCCATCTTCTACATTCATTCCAAGGTGTGGGCCAAGCCAGGATGAGAAAACACAGAATGCCGGAGATTCCCCTTGAGCTTCAGCTTCGAGTTGGATTTGAGCTGCAACGGCATTCATTATACTAGAGTTAAGCTTTTTTCCCCCCTCAATCAAGATGTCAAAATGCAGTGAGCTAATGTCGCTGTCCCTGATCATCCTTGTGCCTGCTCGGGATGCTCTCTGAATACTTTGGATTTCATCCGGCGGGAAGATTGCAGACATAGTGCCTAGTGGTTGAATGTGAACGTTGCACGTTGTAAGTTGAACAGTGAGATCGGTCTTTTGCTCCAGGCTACGTCTAAGAACAGTGTCTATGACAGTGTACGTCTTCGAACCACTGGTGAGCTTCTTTAGTTACCTAAAAATTTCGGTTTCATCCATCAAAAGTACGCTCAAGTACGCTAACTAGTGCATAAGGAGTTGGTTTTTGGGGCCTAAAGTACGCTAATTATGGACAACGAAAATAGCAAAATCGCGCCCTAAAGTACGCTAATTCGGACGGGGTTTGGCAGGAGCTTCCGGGGTCCTGTTCGTACAGGTTGGGAAGCCCATGATTCCGCGGCTGACGCCACAAGCACCCAGTGGAAATATGAAGGGGTATTGTAGTAAATGCTTCCTTTCACGAGATAGAGGGCAACTCCTACACGAATAGACATGGTGTATCTGCGACATCTTGTCAGTAAACGACCTCTTTAATGATTATTGGGAATGGTCACCTAGGGCTGCTCAATTCTTGCCTCACCTCACCGCCTCACCTCACGAGCTGTCACGGAATTCCGCTTTTGGATGTCTGATTGATCCGGGCTGATTTACCGTCGCCTTGTTTTCTCGTTTTCATCCTCTCGTTTTCGTTCGACAAGACTGTCCGGTTCATCTTCGTTCATTGATGGTATGTAGCTAGTACACCTACCTTACAACAACACTATCAGTAAATTCACCATCGAAATTTTGTGCTTCTTCATCATCAAAGCCATCATCAAGTTGAAAGGAATCATCATTGGAGTTATCGGAATCCTCCATGAGGTGAGAGGCAACAGTAAAGGCTTGCGCGATGTCGAACAACTCATTCTGCACCTCTGCACAAG
The DNA here is from genome assembly GCF_021015755.1 of Lentinula edodes. Classification (NCBI taxonomy): domain Eukaryota; kingdom Fungi; phylum Basidiomycota; class Agaricomycetes; order Agaricales; family Omphalotaceae; genus Lentinula; species Lentinula edodes. Next base: position 39,363 of record NW_025764380.1, read on the forward strand.
TAATCTGAGGCATAATGAATATAAAGTCTTGCTAGGTCTTGCCTGGGTCTTGCTGCAACTACTGTAGATTACACATATGGTACCGATCAATCGGACATCCAAAAGCGGAATTTCGTGACAGCTCGTGAGGTGAGGTGAGGTGAGGCAAGAATTGAGCAGCCCTCCTGTAGCTTGCAATCGGAGAACAAGTAGCGCAATTCATTCATGGAAGAGTGTCCATTCTTATATCCATACTACCTCAAAAAACAAGGGACAAAGACAGTACACATTTGATCGAATCAGACAGGATATGATTCATATCATGTACAACTTGGGCTAGTCATTCAAGAAACAAATCATCCAGACTCATAGATCCAACCTTGGCTCCCAGGATCGAGACCATCCAATGAGTTCATCCGCTCGGGCTTCCAGGTCGAATGGAGGTATAAACTCCCTAAGATCTCTAACCCACTCTTCTGCATCAAAATCTGTCCATGTTGCCTTGACATACTCCCAATGTGCAGGAAGCCAACCTGCACACTCCCAGTCAATCAAGCCAGTGACACGATCACCACTGACCATTATGTTCCTCATGGCTATGTCGTTGTGGGTGAAAACAATGGGATGGCGTAAGTCATGAGATTCCCTGATTTCTGTGGCAAATTCCTCTGGTATATTGGCAATCTCCACAAATTGAGCCACGCTGAACCCCTGTCGTCTCTGTAGATTCATCTGCTCCTCATCACGATAAGGTCCATAAGGATGGTTAACACAAAGTCTGTGATCCATTATTGGACCTCCAAGAATGTTGCATATATAGGGAGGGTACTGAGGAGGTGGCCCGATTTCACGTAGCTGAGAGATATAATTCCGGAGCTGAGCTAGTACGGCGTCCCTGTTATCTTGAGAATACGTTTTCCATTGATGATGAGAGATGAGAGAGTTCTTTCCCGGAAAGTCGCGTCATGAATATATGATGTCTTCCCCGGTACCGCACCACAGCAAGGACTCTCGGGATAGGAATGGTTGTACGTTGACGGACAAATTTCATGGTGGCAACTTCCACTGTGGCGTCTCGAATGCCGAGTATCTTGACAAAAATGAGTCGCCCCAATGTAACTGGGAGGTTATGAACATTCAATACTCCTTATTGCGGGTTTTTTTGAAAAAGCTCCGCTTACCGGACCATATATTGCTGACAATGCTCTCTACTCTATTCAAAAGCCATAGGATTCGATTATAGAGGGAAAGCGAAAAACGCGACATAATCATGTACAAGATAAACGCGGTGTGAGAATCTATAATAATAGATTGCAAAAAATCTTGCCGCCCGGCAAATTTCTCTTTCAAGAACCAAACCACCATGACGACTTCAGCAATTCCGCCAGCAACATCTATTGACCTCGAACCAGCCCCAATATCCGCTCTCATGCAATATACTCCTGTCATAGCGTCCAACATCGTTAAAATAACCAGCTCGTCTTTCCACTTAACCTCATGGCTCATACGAAGCTCCTTTTCCTACCCCAAGAGGATTATTCTCTCACCACTCTCCGTCCTCTTGTCGGTTTTTCTGTATCTCCTTGCTCCTGTGATCGTATTTGTCCAAGTGCTTCTCGACGTTTTAGTGCTCATGCCATATAATTCGGTGATCTATTTAGTGGACGCGATATACCCGTTGTATGTGTTCTGTGGTGTCGCGTGCATTACTGGAGTTATAGTCGGCGTGCTGGCAAGGCAGCTTGTATTCTGGCTCACAGAACTAGGCAAGCTTGATGAGGTTCCAGAACAACCGATAGAGCTAGTCGCCGAAAATGTGAAGTGGGAAGAAGTTTGAGCTGGGCGAACCCTACTTTGGTACGGTCTCATCTATCTGTTAATGTAATATCAGTACGCTAAAATAAGGACTGGGATTTTCAATTTTCGGTGATTTATTCTTCAAGTTGTCAGTATGCATAACGAATTACCAAGCTCTTCACGTGGCGACGCAGCGTATCACAGCAGTCAAACATGCAACGAGGCAACCATATGAAGTTGTACGTTGGCATGTTCATTGAGACTACCATTTACTCTGAGCATCAAAAGATTTGAGTGTAATCGATTGGAATTAATCACTCTGTAGAATCAAAAAGAAGTGCATTGAGAACGACAGAAACGAAGATATCACACTACACTATACGCAAGTTAAGTAATGAACCATGTACCACAGCACTACCGATACGTTACATTGTATCTACCCTTGGATTCCACCAATACCTCTGTGGAAACTCACTTTCAATTCGCGCCCTGCCTTTCTCATCCTTTGAGATGCAAATGCCACCCCATGTCCTATACCCATCCCCAAATGTCTCTAGTGTCGGACAATGAACACTGAACAGCCTGGCAACATTCATCCCATAAGTGTCATATTTACCGTACTCCGCTTCTTCCTCCAAAGCACGGAGTTCTGTATCCATCTCTAGGATCTGGGCTAGCTCCGTGGAAGAGTGAAAGACGGCAAGCTTTGCTTGCCTCTCAAATACAAGTAGCATGGCGGGAAGCATGTCGGCATTGAACCTCGAATTCCAACTGAAATGTTTGAGCTTTCTGAACCTCGAACAATATCGTGCATACTCCCATGTAGGGTGAGGCCATGGGCATGCCTTGTATGTGTGCTGCCGAGCATTTTCTCTCCGGACGAGCCCCAGTGCAACAAGGTCAGGGAAATACTCCGTTATACAGTCGAACAGGGCGAGACCAGCAGTTTGGAGACCTTCGAGGATGAGGGCCTTCAGACGAGCAGACCCTGAATGTAGTGCAGCGAGAAGGTCCATATAAACCTCGTCCGATTGACCCCAGCAACTATGGATCTTAAGGTGGGTGAGCGGTAGCGGAGAACCAGACCTGTTGAACACGGCGCCACTGAGCCGAAACATGTCTGCAAAGAACGGTATATCATGGAAGTGAGTGAGGAAGAGGGTTTGAATAGTTGTGAACAGTTCCAGAGAACTCGGAAGATTTTCGAACAAAGCGACAGGGATGAGAGGTGTGTTTAAACGGTCATGTGGAGGATTGGCACAGTGAAGTGTTGTCAACGTAGGGAAAATGAGAAGAATCAACCAAGTAAGCCCATCCTCGGATTGATCATGTTCAAGGGAATACAGGCCGAGGTCTAAGAGTTTGACTTGAGGACTCCTTGGCAGCTGCACGACGTCGCCAATAATCGCATCCGTCAAATTCTCAGTTTGTATGCACCGACTGAGGATCACATTGCGTAAGAAAGACAGCTGAGAAATCGCGACAAAGCATTCGGAGGTGAGATCCAAGTCCGATAGTTCTAAGATTTGAAGATTTCTCACGACGCCTAGTGTCTGAACAAGGGCTGGAAGGATAGGAGAATAGAAAGATGTGGGATCAAGAATATCCGACGAAAGACTTCCATCAGTGTTGTGGGTAAACGTCCGCCAACTATTTCGAAACGACAGCTTCCTTGTCCAGCCTGCCTTTGAGGGTTGTGATTGAAAGTTTTGACATGCCTCAATGAAATCTTGCCGTGCCTCGAGCGCCAAACTTGGTAAAATCTTTAGTGGATGGTCAACGCTATCGGCAGAGTCTGACGCATATAGTCGTCGAGTTTCGGAAGATCTTGGACGTCGGACTCCAAGCACCAATTTCTATGTGATTTGTTTATATCGACTGAGAAAAGAGAACATATGACATTCAAGACAAGATACCTGGAAGATATACTGGCGTCCTATCGTATAGAGTCGTTTGCAGGAAGCGGAAAATAGTCGTGCGTCACGGAGGAGCATAACAGAGCAGATATGATCAAGTATTTCGACCGGAAGGCCCAGTAGACACAGCCTCTGGATTTTCGGACCATCTTGATATAGCAAGTAGTATTTACTCAAACAATCTGTATAAAAAGGACATTAAATCTAGTCATGCATCTGGATCCTGGTCTCTGAAATAGGTAGACGAACCTGCCTCCACGACCAGATCATCAAAGTGAATAACGCGAGGAATTCTCCATTTAAGCCGGAACGAGGTCCAGTCGTCCTTACCAATGTCGTAGAAAAGTCCGGGTTCGATTTGACCATCATGATCTTGATATTCAATGACAGAGACACGCGCGCATTTTTTCAGTGCGTGAAAATCTTCAAAAAATTGCTTCCAGAGAGGTTTGAGTCGGTCCAATCTATGCTGGTGGCGTCCGGTCAAGTCTAAATCACCCTGCGGAAGATTTTAGTCCGCCAGTCATAGATACACGTCGGTGGCTCACTTGCAAAAAGCCCTGAATGGTCATAAAGAATCGATACATGTGGTAGTAGCGGAAGTAATCAGGGTCGTTAACCGCTGAAGATTCTTCTGCTGAGTGATGTTCTGGAGGGCATAGCGTGACTGAAGCAAGACCTTCTTCACAGGTCGAAGTGATGAGATGTGAGCGCTCGCTTCGGGCTTGATGTTCTTCTTGTTCATAAAGGCGCAATTCTGGCCAATGGGCATACTGAAAATTGAGGACCTTGGACTCTTCTGGGTCCATGAGATATGAAGTTGAAGGCTAAGAAGTTTCTAAAATGCACAGACTGATATGAATGAGAGCTGAAGAAATGGACGTAGGAAGCCAAGAAATGTCTCAGCGCCCGGACCTGGTCAAAGCGTTATTTCCCATATGGACGTGAGAACTGAAAATAAAACGATATAACTCAGATATAAGCTCGGTATGAATGCAGGTAAATCTACTCGTATTCGGAAAAACTCATGTTCAGAGATAAATTAAGTACAAATGCGCAATGGACGAGTAGACAACCTACTGTCTACCTCTTAACAGGATGGTCTATGTAGATTAAATACAACATATTGCTTGATCGTAAATAGATGCAATGAAGAGTAAGATTCGATGTGAGATGCGAAGAGAGAGACAGAGAGAGCGGCTGTCAATAAGGAGATTCCCAAATCAGGACTATTCAGAGAAGAGGTCCACTTGGTACTGTCGCATTAGCACTGGAAGATCTGGAGAGTGAAGGAGAGCCAGGCCCTTTGACATTGGGGAAAGTTGTCGGAGAGCCTACATTTGTGCTCACTGACCTAGAAAGCGACGTCGATCTCTCCAGACGACGTTGTGGGTACGGAGAACTTGGCAGGGATTTCTTCATCATCGACCGATTGCGCCCAAGTACATTCGTAGTAGTGTGAGGAGGCGGCTCACGGATGGTAGATATATCCTCAAGGGAAGAGGAAGTGATTTCGTGTGTAGCGGATGACATAGAAGTAGAAACAGAAGCGGGATTTTCTTCTGTCAGACGCTTAGGTGGTGGTGATCGTGAAGTTGATGACGACGATGGAAGTGCTAGGCTCTCTTTTTTCAAAGGTTGTGTGGACTCTGGTAAGGCTAAAGGAGAGGGTGACGAAGAGGTTGACGGAAAGTCGGATTCTAGAGTTGCTATAACTGAGCTTGCATGGGTAGTAGCGGCATTCAGAAGATCAAATATGTCAGAGGACACTGGGGATACACCGGAGGTGAGACTCCCTGAATTCTTTTCGGAGAGATGCTCAACCATGCTACTAGATTGAGAAGCACGAGCGGCGTCAAATTGGACAGAATTGTAACTTGATAAATCTGAACTTAAAAGGATACGAACAGACGACGAAGCATTTGCGATGCCATCTAAAGCTAATTGTTGCCCCAGGTCTACATTCTTGGACGATGACAAATCCTCATCATCCTCCGTGAACAGAGAGTCCCATGAGTCCCTTGGACGCATCAGGGGTATTTCCACCGGATTAGAGGCGAATCGTACGCGATTTGGATGGATAGGAGCAGGCGCAAGGATTATTTCTGGGGATAACGTCGGCTGTGGACTTGAATCGAGAGTGGGTTCTAAATCCAATGCAGTGGAAGGTTCAAGTGGAGAGGAAGATGAAATCGATGGTGATTCAGATGGTTCATGTGGCTGAAGCGTCGACGAGGATGACGGTTGAAAAGTGTTCGGCGTCAACTTGTTTGAAGTACTATTTTCGTCCGCCTCGACAGACGCTTTTGATGGTGATTCGGACTTCGCATTCGACACAAACGCCGGTGTAAGAACTGCCCGAGGAGTACTTGGGTCCGAGCTGGTCTCAGACTTAACCCAGACGGTGTTCCTTTCATCCAACTCCTCTTCTTCTGCCGAGGCGAAAGAAGTGGAAAAATCCACACCAACGTTGCTCGGGGCTGACACAGGCAACGGAGGCAACGGCGGAAGTGAGTCCTGAGCTTTTCTCTGAGATAACACCTCAAAGTAAGCCTTGGTCGTGAAATGAGATGAAAACCTGGGGGATGGGAGGTGGTGACGAGGGGTAGGAGGGATGTTGAGTTCTAGGCCCTCAAGGGTCTGGGCCTTGAGTTCGAGGGGTTCATAGCCCAAACTTACTGGAGTTGATGACTCCAAGTCGCTTGAGAGGAGAGGTATACCTGCTTCTATCAGAGCACTGGAACGGGGAGTCGCTGCAAACTCCTTCTCTTCCTTCTCAACATTTCTATCCCCCTCCACAGAGTCCGAGATACTCGTATCAGGACCAGTATAGATAGCAGTAGTCGGCCTCGCGTTCACCGGATTCGCAATTCTAGTCTCAAAACCCGATGTCGCGACGTATGCAGACTGGGCCACAGAACGATCTGTGCTGGTAGGTACACGCTTTTTCACAGGAAAGGCCGCAAAACGCCCTCCTCGTCCTCCGCCCGGAACACTAGCAGGTTTAGGTCGCTCTGTTGTTGCAGATGCCTCCTCATTAGCCTCTTCCGATAACGGTAAGGGGAGAGTGCTGCCCTCAGATGAAAGCGCAGTAGAGGAGGACGTTGCAGTAGGTGTTATCACTGGGTCTGGCTCTACCTGAAGCCCGATGAGTTCCATATTAGCGGTAGTAACGGGGACCGCCTCGAAGTTCGAGCTCGTCCCGGGCAGATCGTTGCTCCCGGTTTTGAAGGCGGTAGTGATAGGAGTATTATCTTGTGGTTGGGGAAAACGACCCGAAGTAAGATCTGATGAATATTGTTGCAACGAGTCTTCTAATGGTTGACCGCGTGTAGGACGGTCGTCGAATGAGGATACAGAGTTTGAGGAGGGATTGGATAGATATGGCACAGAGTCGTTCCGGTTGTGGGGATGTAAAGTTTGAGCAGGAGAATTGGTCTGCTCGTCGTTTTCTTCTTCATACATTGAGGATACAGAATTTGCCCTGGATCGTGAGACAAACTCTTTTGGATTGGATTCCAGAGAGAAGGATGTGAACGCAATTGCCTCTCCGCGTTGGAGAGCTGCCTGCAAGATAGACTTAACTTTGCTTTGCTTCGTATATGGAAGACGAGGCAGGCCGGGTTGAGAGTGCTTATCAGAAATTTCCTAGATGGAGGAGAGCCGTGTATGAGAAGACGTATTTCAGCTAGAATATATGACTCACATTGATAATCAACTTTCCAAAATCGCATGCAATGCTCCCTTTTTCGCAGCACTCCAGAAGACCACCAAACTTAATTTCCATCCATGCCCTCGCCTTCCGTTTCTTGTAATCCATCAACGCCGCTTCCTCGTTCGTTATCTCTTCATTCAGCGCGTCGATTTGCTCTCGGGTGCGATTAGCCAACTCAACTTGATCTGCAAGGTTCTTCGCTTTGGGCCGGCTAGCAGAGCCAAGTTTGCTCACTTTCCTGTTGACTGTTTGGCTTCGTGTAAGCAAAGAACGTCTCCGTCGTTTGAGCTCCTCAAGAGCTTCTTCCCGGTCACGAACAGCCTTCATATGCTCTCGCATGGCATGCTGGTAAGATGAATACTGATATAACGCGACAGAAAATTGGTTGAGAAGTTTGGAAGATGCACCGAGAATATCCTATGATCAATCTATTGAATTCGGAATTTATTTTGAATGACAAAACCAGTACCTCGAGTTCCTCTCCTTCGTTCGACGCCCATACTTTGAGTATATCAGAGGCCTTGCTCAAGTCACTGCTCAGTTTCTGAAGGCTAAAGTGTACAATGATTAAATTTGGCGATGTGGTCGTCAATGTGAGCTTCGATACTCACGAAACAAGTACAGTCTTCTCAGCAATGATCAAGTCTTGGAGCGGCTTGAGTTCTTTGTTTCCCAGCACTGGCAACGTAGTACTGTGAGCCAATTTTGTTGCAGCATGTTTGAGCATTACTATTCCTCATATGGTCGGCGTTTGAGTACAAAGTATGGCTTTTGTGGACGTGATGAGGTATCCATTTAAACATTGTGGTGGTAACTGACCGGTAGATGTCGGCAGCTTACATGTAAACTGTCCATCGTGGGCGTCGTCTCCGACATCGCCTTGACAAGTTCAATATCATTCAATCATTCACAAAGCTCCGTTGCTCCTCGAACGCAATCTGGAGGCTGGCGAGGCCACAAGTATCACATTCACTCTACAAAGAATTGGTGCGGAACGCTGATTGATTGAATAAATGATCCGTTAATCTCCAAGATAGATAGATAGATAGATACACGGCGCCACCCTAAGGTGTGGTCCCGAATGCGGAACAGCCGGTCTCGAAGCACAGGCGGTAGCGAGCTCAACCCGCAAGGAGAAGGTAGACTACCGCCAGGTCAGCGAGGCAGAGGTAAATAGTACAAGTACGAGAATGTAGAGCAATAGTGACAAGGCAATAAACAGACGGAATCAGAGTAATAGAGATAAAGCAATGAACAGACGGGTTCTGTGGTGCGGGAGCGTTTCTCAGAGCTCCTCGTCACTCGGTCCATCATCTCCCTCAACATCTAAGTCCTGCTTCATGAGTTGCTTCCAAAGGATGATGGCGTCGTTAATGAAGCGTGCCGTTGGACGAATGGAATCCCAACCAAAAACAAAAGTCTTGAGGTAGTAGAGAGCTTCTGAGTCAGAAAAGATGCGAGAGTTGGGAAGGGTAAGTAGCGACGCAATGTCAGTGAGAAATTGTTCACGAATGATACTGAGACCGGGGACAGATGTGCACTGAAGGAGAACGTGCTGTGGGGACTCCGGTTGACCGGGTGATTTGCAGGCCCGGCACTGTTTTGTTGGACAGTCAGCGGGTTGAAGAGGATGAGTGCGGGTAGGAGAAGCCCGAAATGTAAGCGGGACCATGTCACCACACAGCAGCCTGGTAAGAGTGAGCCGATGGTTGTGATTTAATACGCGGGTGAGGTAGTGACGCAGGGTTCGTGCTTGGTATTTGTAGGGCGCAGTCGCACAAGGCTCTCGACGGCATTGGAGGAGCGCAAGGCGATTGCTGTTGTCAATCTCACTTTGAAGGAATTGATTGCAATTCTGCGAGATGGACTTGATTAATGAAAGAACTGTTTGCTCAGAGAGCAGGGTCAGGGGAGGAAGAACAAGGGTGGAGTTAGGTAGATGTCGAATGGCCCAGTCGAGGTCAGAGAGCCAGCATGAATTGCCGGACGAGCGTAGGACGTGGTTGGCCTGGAGAGCGAGATTGGCATAGTGGTCGAGTGGGAGTTTGAGGAGGTATATGAGGTAACGTAGTGCGAGGATAACGCGGCGAAAGCGGATTGGCATAACGCCCGTCTCAGTGAATAACGGAGCTACCATGGAACGCCGAGATAGACCCAGAAGCCGTCGTAGGCACAGGAGTTGAACCTGTTCCAGCATGGATAGTAGGAAAGGATCGGTGTCAATAATCAGTTCACAGCCATGAATGAGATGGCAGTCAACGAGGGCGGAGTATAGCTGGAGGGAAACGGTCGGATCTAGACGATTTCGACCGATAACCAGTTCGCACCCGACAATACCTCCAGCTGCAGTAATTGCCGAGTCCCGTTTGGCAGTGTAGTGCGCAGCAAACATGTGGCGGTGGGTTGATTGGAAGTGGATGCCGACATACCGAACCATGTCATGATAGGGTAGAGAGGTACCAGCGAGAAGTAGGACGGGGAGGGTGATGGGAATGTGGCCAAATAGCATGAGCCATGATTTTCCGGCACTCACGGTGAGATTGTTGTGAAGACAGTAAGTTTGGAAGGCATGGAGGTGTAGTTGGAGGCCGTGTGCTGTGCGAGAGCCAAGGACCATGTCATCTGCATGCTCGAGGTGAGAGATGATGATACCCATGAGCTCGATGTCACCAGGGTCGTGCCAAAGGCGGAAGGTGGAGAGGAAAATGTTCCAGAGGGTCGGTGATGAGGGGTCACCCATCAAGACTCCACACATGGCGTGGAAGTTTGTGGAAAGGCTGCCTTCGTGTGCGATGACATAGGTCATTTGCCTGTAGAGTGAACGCAGCCAGTCGAAGTATTGCCCTGTCAAGCCATATGCCTCGAGCCTGAGCCACAGGGAGTTCTGGTTTGTGGAGGGAAATGCATTGGAAATGTCCACAAAGGCAAGGTAGACAGAGTCGCCAGAGGAGCGGGATTTGTCAATCAGAGTACGGAGAATGAATGCATTGTTGTTGGTTCGATAGCCAGCTCGGAATCCATTCTGAGAGGGTGGAATGATGTTGGCATGGGATAAAACGTGGCACAGTTTTTGGTGTAAAAGCAGAGATGCAAATTTGAGGGTGCAACTCTCAAGTGCAATAGCTCGGTAGCTATTAGGATTGCTAGGGTCCTTACCAGGTTTTGGGACCGCAATAATAATAGAAGTGAGCCACGATGCGGGGAACTCAGAGTTGCTGAAGGCCCGGCCAAAGAGGAGAGCTAGGCGATCATTTGGAATGCTGATTAATTGAGAATAGGTTGTGGAGTCGGCTCCTTTGGCATCTGAATGGGCGGTGCGTTTGAGATAGGCCTTAACTGTAGCGATATCCACCGCCGTGATGTTGAGGTTAAAGTCAGGGTGAGAGGATGGAGGCGAGGGTAGAGGAATGGCATTAGCATAGGTGGCTTCTTCCTGCAGGCGGACAGGGTCGAAGTGTGTGGTGAGGGGGTCAGGTGGGTTCATGCGGGGAATGAAACAGTCTGTGAGCTGGTCAATAGTAACCTTAGCGGAGGAGCGGGTCGGGTTTCGGAGAGATTTGTAGTGCTTCCAGAAAGCGGCCCCCCCTGCTGCTGCTGCATTGCGGAGGCGTTTGAGAGATATGTCCTGTAGCTGTCGTCGGAATGATCGACGGCGGTGAGAAGTGGAGGAGTCAACTACCGACGATTGTCGAACTGAGTTATGCATAGGTACAGTGATCCGCGGATCTGGTAGAGAGGTGGATACTTTCGGAATGTTGGTAGGATCAAGGGGAAGGAAGTGTGGGGGGGCGGTCAGTGTGAAAAAGTCTAAATCAGAGAATGGGGGAGGCAGAGGTAAAGAGGAGCCCTGCTTGGCGAGATGATCTGCGGCATCATTATGAGCATTACCGGAGTGAGCTCTAACATGGGTGAAATGTATGGTTGCAGGACGGGATGCAATCCAATCGGCAATCACCTTAAGGAGGTCGCCATTCTTACAATCCCATCCACATTGTGCGTTGTCTCCTGCATTATAAGTAAGTGATTGAATCGCATAGGTGGAGTCAGTAAGAATTTCAAGTGAACGCATAGGTTGAGTGCGTTGAATAGTGGCGAGGATAGCAAACAGTTCCGCGCGGTTGTTACGTTGAGGGCCGGGTATCCGAGCGGCTAGATTCAGGGGATGGTTGGGACCGTAGTAGATCCCTAGGCCCGCACGAGCAGAGGGGGTGTTGCCATTGAGGCAGGACCCATCAGTGTATACTTTCAGAGGTGAGGAGTGTGATGATCGGTGGGCATGACCATAGACCTCCAGGAGCCTGTCATGAAGTGATGGCAGCTCTGCACTAAGGATCTCGGACTGAAGGAGGTCAATTTCGGAGGTAAGGGGGATAACGAACTGAGGTCGTTGGATGATGGGTGGGTGTTGGCGTACTGGAGCAGGGCCAGGTATAATCAGCTCGCAGGACAGGTGAGCATGGTCCGACCATTTAGTCTCTGAGCTCACTGATAGGTGGGTGACAAAATAGGTGGAAACTGGGCAGGTTAGAACATAGTCAATAATAGAGGAGGCGATAGCCATGAGACCATTGTCTCCTCGACGTTTCTGGAAGGAGGTCCATCGGTTGTGGGTGCCAGGGATGGAGGTGTTACCATTAAGGATGGTCAGGTTCGATTCCGCACAGAAGTCCAGTAGGCGGCGACCCCGTGTAGAGCAAACAGAATCCGGTGATATACGGCTCGGGTGGTGTAGAGATGGAGTTAAACTCCCAGTGCGGGCGTTGAGGTCACCTGCTATTATGAATGGAATGTTGAGTGCAATGGCCAGACGAATGCTGCGGATGAAAGAATCCCAAGGGTGTACATCCGCCCAGATGGTCCAATCAGTTCGTGATGATTCCGGGAGGACATATGCATTGAATAGAAGCAGACCGTTTATGTCGATAGCAAGAAAGTCTGGACCACAGAGGTCTACTGCAATTCGGCTCTGTAACCCGTCACGTACCAGAGTTGCTACCCCACCCCATGGGCTCTCAATATCTGTTAGCAGCTGGCGGCGATTACGAGTATAGGCGGTGAAGCCATACGGGCACTGCATGGTCGAATTGGAGCGCAAGCGAGTCTCCTGTAGCAGGACAACATCATAGTCGCTAATGATTCTAACAAATTCATCACAGAGATAGTTGGCGAGGTAACGGCCGTTAATATTCCAGCACAAAATGCGAATTTTACAGCCATTAGGTGTACAGAGGGCAGAGGTATGAGGAGGAGTTGGATTAGATAAAGAGACAGAAGATGAAGTAAGATGAAGGGGAAGAGGTGAGAAAGAAGGTGAGGAAACAGAGTGAGAGGAGGAGGGTAAGGTAACAAGAGGCATGGGTGGTGGTACAGAGACAGTGGAAAAAGTAGGGGGCAGAGGCCGTGAGAAAGCAGAAGGGGGTAGGTTTACAGAGGTAGAGGAAGAAGAGAGAGGTGTAAGTAGAGGATGAGATGAGGCAGAGTGTGGAAGGACCGGCAGGAGGCGAGAAGTAGAAAGGTCCGAGAGCCCAGGTGCCCGCCCCCCTTGGAAACGTCAATCAGCATTGTCCCTGCAAACAACGACGTTACCCAGACCTGGGACAACATTATGGTAGGCATTCCAAGCTCGAAGGAATTCTTCTAAGCCTTCGGGAGAGAAAGAGAGTTTCAGACGGTCGCCGCCGATGCGAGTTATGAAGCCGACACGAGGAAGGGTGACATGCACCGCAGCGTCAAAGTCGGATGACCACCCATAATACATGGTGAAAATACGATCTATGGTGAATGGCAAAGGGTCCCATTCAGATGGGAGGAAGACAGAGGCAGAGTGAGCCGTTCGTGCATCATAGGGGCGACGTTTTGAGTCCCTGCCATCCTCCTCATGCTCCACTGCGCGGCGCTTCCCAGCTCTGATCATCGAGCGCTTGGAATCTGAGGAAACCGTTTCGGATTGGGATGACAAAGGTCCATCCTGTAAGCGAGTCAGCAGCGAGGGCGACTGAGCGGCCGAGGAGGTCCTGGGAGTGTGTCGTTGAAGGGAGGAAGGGACCGGCTTGGGATGTGTGGAGGAAAGTTTACCGGACTGGGGCGGTTCATACAGCATAGAGGGTCGTTCAGAGGGTGGTCCCTGGGAAGGAGGCACTGGATCATAGAGATGAGTGAAAGTGTTCTCCAGGGAGGACAGCAGTCGGTTGACAGCGTCCATGGGCAGTAGAGAGGTCAGCTTCTGTTGGAGGTTCACCTCAAGGAGCTTCAGTTCAGAACGGGTTATATCCCTGATGTCGTCACGTAGGGAGCCCATGAGTCGAGCCTCCATCTGAGTCCTCTCTGTGACAGAGGCCTGGAGGAGTTCCTGCTGACGTAGAGCTGACGCAGACATTAACGAGGAGCGTAACTCCTCAACCATACGTTGAAGCATTTGCTCAATGCGGACCGTGTTGGCCTCAACCCGGAGAATCTGGTTCGTATTGGTTTCTTTCCCCGCCGACGGCCTCTGTTGTAGCTCCGAAGAAGCTGGGTAAACTATTGCACGAGGGACAGGGTCCGGATCCTTAGGCTTGCGATTGACTGAAGTGCCGCTTTTCTTGCGACTGCGAGAACCTCGAGGAGGAGGAGGTTGGAGGCGAGATGGTGATGGAGCTATGGAGATGCCCCCAGCGGAGGAGAAGGACTCTGCTGACTGGTTAGCTAAACTGCGCCGAGAGGATGGCGCCAGGAGCAATGGAGAGGGGGGAGAGGGATTAGTGGTTACTTTGCCAGGTTGAGCCCGTCGACGCAGCGCCCCGCTGAGCTGGAGCATACGAGAAGCTAGCGCAGCTGGGGTTAGGTATTGTCCGTTCAATTCCATGCCCAGCAGCTATTATTTTCTGCAGCTTTATTAGATGCATTGGCAAGTTACGCATATTTTGTTAGCTTTCGGAGCCATCAGATATAATCCATCAAGGCAGGTTGAAGGTACGTCGTGGCCACTGTCGATCTTATCATTGTCTGTCTGACCTAGGCTGCTGGCCCGAGCTCATATCGGCTCGATAATGTGTATTCGGCTTTCCTTGGCCACAGTTCTTTCCTTGATCTGTCGATATATACAGACCCAATGCTATCTACTGTGTCAAGCAACGCCGTAATGAAGATACACTTCAAATATTGCCCGAGAACACAATTTCCCGTTCTTCAGCCAAATCCCCAAGCCATCCCTCTCTCACTTCGAATTCTTTCCTGGTCACAGAAAACTCCTGCAGCATTTGAATTGTTACCGGAGTTTATGCGAATCCTGTTGCGAGATGAAAATATATGGGATCCCGAGCTTGCAAATCCTGGAAGGCCCTCGACGTTGAAGATGGTGACTAAAGTTCAGCATGACTCTTGGCTTCGAAAATAACATGTAACATAACGGTAGTAGCTCCGTATATTCTCTCATGACACTTCCCTACCTGGAGACGCTACATCTTGAGCCGCAAGATTGGAGTGCACGCGAAAGCAAGAAAATCCCCCGGTTCCATTTCAGTACTTTCATGACATTCGTCCGTCGATCTTCCTTTCTGTTAACAACGTTTTCTATACAGAGTCTAGCCCTCTCGGATGTCAACCTCCTCTCCCTTCGCATATCGACCTTCTTGGACTTACACACCCACTGACACCGATATATATTCACATTCAGTCCCATCACCTTGCAGCTCATAGCGAGTCTTCATGCTTATCACTAGCCCTCTTCGTCTTCAGGTCACGTCGCTTCGAGGATGCTTTATTCGTGAACACCGTCATATCTCGATGGATCCCGAGCAAACGCTCGATGAACCATGTTTGGACACGTCGGCGTTGCAGGCGAACTCCCTTCGCGAGTTGACTGTCAAATTCTTGTACCGGAAGGAGATGCCTGGTGCGCATAAGCCGCTCAAGCGTATCGGGGGGAGCGGGATAAGGGCAGTCGTGTTGTGGAAGAAATGAATTTCCTCACAGCGATCCCTCGTGTCATTCTTGCTACAGATGCGGCTAGTGCCTTGGTATAACTCCATCCGTCTACTTCAATATTAAATTTTCTTTACCTCATGACTTGTTGAGCTTCCTTCCTAATCGAAGTGTTCACAAAAATGAACCACCCTCAATCAGTCCTGACTGTTACTACAATAACGATCACTGGGTTGGGCGTGTCTTTTGATGTATTTTTCTTTCACTCCGTGGCCTTTATTATCCGTTTCCTTTCTCCTCCCATAGTGTCTCTTCCCTTATCAGCCTCGGTTCCGCTAGATACGTTCCTTCAGCATTTTTTCACGCTCTGAGTGATCGTTATCCTCTCTTGTATTTCCCGTATTCAATACTTTATATCCCCCATGACCCAGTTAAATTCATCTCCTTAACTGGCTTCACCTTTGGTTCTACATAGACGTATCAGCTTACTCCTGGCTTACTCCGCCTTGACTATATTTTTATAATGACTATCACAGTGCAAATAACACCAATGTTTGACAAGATGATGATTGTATTTGATCATATTCAACGGCAACGTAAAGATCAATGAGAAAAAACTGAAGAACTATACTGAGCATCGAAAATCGGATCGTTGAAAATCCCCCCAAACTGAAACTCTTCGTCCAGGTTAGTTTGTTGTGAACTGTCAGCAATAGCCACGACACTGCTGCCGTTTATGTCCAAAGGGACATTGAAGATATGTACACCCGTTCCCTCTAGGTCTTCAGAGGCCGACTCCGTACCTTCAAAAAGATGAATATCGAGGCGTTCCAGACTCCCAGCGCCAGCCTCCGATCGGCCTAGCAGTAAGTCCTTTGCAATAAAATGGATATCATCTCTAGAAAGGTTCACAGTCCATAGGCAAAGCTCTTGAAGCCGAGGACATGGGCAAGAGTATGAACGTGAAGACGCGGGAGACGCGGGCCGTGAGATGAGCAGCCGTTGGTAAGTTGTTCTTGTTCTTGCGGGAGTTGTGACAGCGATGGTAGTAATAGGTGACATCGCATGAATTACATCCATAGGTCTGGGCATCATGTACAATTCGAGAGATTGGAGAGTAGGAGTTGATACTAGAAGCTTTCGAAAGGTATCAGTTTGAGCCCGCAGTCCTTTTAAGGCCAATTTCTGGATAGTTGGAAAAGGAGACGAATGTTTGGGAGTGGAAAAGGAAGATTCCGGATTGATCATTGGACGCAAGCCAGCAACATATAGCAACATATCATCGGCTTCGACCTCGTCGATTTCACCGGGATGAGTGGCATCATCCAATGAGAGCTGAAGAATATTAGGAGCATGTACAAGTTCCAGGATGTCAAAACCCTCGGGCGCTGATCTGTATCCGATCTTGAGTTTCTCCAGAAGTGGAAGCGCAATAGGTTTCGCGCTCTTGTCGATATTGTGGACACCCGTCTTCAGAGACAGCTCTTCATCGTCAGAGATAAAACCCGAACCGTTGACAGTGAGAGATTTGAGCTTCGGACAAGAGCTCAGCAATTCGCGGAAATCTGATTGTGTCGGTCGGACATCAGGGGCGTGGGATGAAAGTTCGAGGGAGGTAAGTGGCGGGGGCGAGTGCGCTAAACTCGACCAGTTCACATGAACTCCTCGAAGGGTCAAGTTACGCAATCGAGGAAAAAGACAACGATCTGTACCAAGCGAACTTGTTTGAGAGCTGAATAGAGTGGGGGATCTCATGCTCGTGGGTTGAAACAGCGGCGAATGGCTGATATAGTCGTTACAGCGCATGAGCGTGAGCGACTCCAAGAGAGGAGCTCCGTTAGACATCAATGGTCCATTTAACATACACAGCGCGGTATGCATCGGGGCCCAAGTATCCGTAAGAATGTCTATGGATCGCCAACGGAATAAGTGAGGGAGCAAAAGGGAAAAAACACTTCGAATGCCATCCTGTGTGAAAGGCGGAATGTAATCGGAAAAGTCGGATGAGCCAGATATTCTGAGTAGAAGAAAGAGGTTGAGATTGGATATAGGACTACCGCAAACGAAGACTTACTCAGGCTCTGCAAAATCCCAATCAATGTCGCGCGCATCAAGGAGAATGTTTAAAGGATAATTTTTTGAGAGAGAGAGATACGAAGTGAGGTGGGTAAGGTTGACACGTTTCTCCTGTTCAAGGCCTGACATCTCCATCGATCCAGCTGTGATACAGATATTGGTCCATAGGGCAGCTGTTCCGAGTGCGACGGTCCTCCAATGTCGACAGACTGTGGAATATACCAAAGGCGTCTTGACACTGTCGGCATTGAAAGGTGGAGGTTCCTGGCGCTTGATTTTATTTTCGGGAGTGTCGGGCGGTGAATGTGCACCGAGAACAAAGATGTAAGAGAGCAACTCGAGAGGAAGTGAGTGAATAGGAGACTGAGAGGCAACGGTGCTCGAACGCATAGCGCTTATTTCTTTCAAGAAGCGGACCAAATGTGGGCGTCCTGAATTCGGGATTGAGCAAGCACCAGCGAATTAAGTATTCTACTGTACCTTTGTTCATGCGAAAAAGCCGATTATTTGAACGTTAAGTTGTGATGCAACAAAGATCATATCGGGACTAACTGAACGCTCTTTATTGTTATTTTGTCTCAAAGATATCAAAGTGAAAAACACAAAAGAAATGGTTCACCCAACAAGACCTCCTCTGCACTCGAGGCGATCTAGAAGCAAGAAGTTAGAACACGATAGTCCGTGGGGTGTAGAAGAATATACATATTACCGCAACTTGAGAATGAGGAAGAAATATTAAGCCCATCGAGGGAAGGCGAGTCAACTCGACGCAGAGCTCTGTAACTTCCAAAACAAGACGAACAAAGAGAAACGCAAATAGGGATCAACCATCAATCTCCAGATCCGATTTTCACACATGGCAGAACACCGACATCCGGGCGGGTCACAAATAGCGTTGACAAAGGTGACAAAGTACAAGGTAATGGCCATTTTCAGCTTTGGACGATATGCACAGCAGCACATCGCACATAGGAGGGCGTGTTCTTAGATGTGCGAAATAGTGGTTACAGCAGAACATCAGAAGATTTACCTTTGCGTAACATCCCACCATCGAATCGTATAAGCGTTCTATGTACAGTAGGCTACAGTAGGCGGGAAGCCCACCCTCTGCCAACCCCTTCCCTCCACTTCCAGCCCTTCCAGCAGCACTTCCAGGGCCTTCTAAAGCTGAAACCTGAAACATCGTTAACATTTACGAGATGGTACATAACAGTGTTTACATCAAGTGGTACAGTGATACCAGAGTAATACAGAATAAAAGAAATAACAGGGAAAGCAGTACAATGAGACAAATGGGTCCGTTGAAGGATACCAAAATAATTGTAACCGATATAGATACACAGACCGTACACACATAGACGATATAAAACCGCGAAGCGAAACTCCGTTTGGTTGATTTGGGCACGTTATTACGGCGAAGGGACACTGAGTTTTGAGAAACCAGAATGGAGGCTACCGCCATTCGCCTGCCCGATGTCGATCCCATTTTGGCCAGGTGTCGGCGTAGATATCTGTTGAGCACGAATGAACTCGGGTGTAAACATCTGAGCGACATCCACTCCTCCCACCCCGTTGTCACCAAACATGTTCATCATATCGACGTGAGATAAGTATAATTGGGAACTCAAATCCATAGCAGAAGGGTCTAGGAATGACTGCGATGATGGAGACCGTTGTTGCTGTTGCTGATCAGGGCCATTATTGCCGAACGAATTAGTGGTAGTGGAAATCGGAACAACCCCATTGAGAGGAAGGGCTTGGGGCCCGGCCTGGAACGTCGCCGGTTTTGGAGGGTCCATGAAAAAATCCGAAGGAGAGAAAGCTTCTGGACTACTGTTGTCAAGTTGCGAGGGCGAATCCCCACTTTGACTTGATCTTGTGGCGGAAGAAAGAGTTTTCTTGCGTACTGGCCTGATCCACGCGGGACGGCTGTCATTTTGGGGACTACCTTGTCTGGTGGGTTCAAGGGGAATTTCGGTCACTAGAGCATGGAAAGCTTCATTAACCTTGAAATAGGACGACATAACGTGAAGACCTACATCGACAAAACTCTTCCAGAAGATCTCCAGAGCGTATTCCACAGACATAACGTCCACTGAACCTGCGAAGTAGAGCAACACAAGACCGCAAAGCGTCGAGGCCGGGTGATATCAATGGCTGCATCACGTCAGACTTGCAATTGAGCAGGATGGCAACCAATGTCCTTCCCGCTTGGGTTAACTGATGAATTACATGGACACCAACTATGTGAACGAGAAGACTCTGCATGAGTGCAAATTCGAAATGAAAAGATATGAGCAGAGGAGAAAGACTCACAGTAAGTCATTAAACCCTTGCCAGCAATATGTACATGAGCAGCTATAATTTTTAGCGCAGAAGCATGAGCAGACATCATAGCATCCCTCTCCTCATTACTCTGTTTCTGCTTTTGGTCCTCGTCCCCGTTCATCCTTTCCGCTACCCGCTTCGTGAAACGATGTCTGTATATCAACATCCGTACAAATTGTTCAGCGGAGTGGATTCTCTGAGCCTGTGTAACGCGAATAGTGTCGTCACTGGCCAGAGTTTCGGTGGAATGAGCCCAATAAGCGGGAATACTGTTGTGAATCTCATCCAGCAGCGCCTCCTCATCACGCAAGTCATTGAAGATTTTCATTCCTGTTAGCATTGCGGTAGCTCGTGCAAGGAAGGGAGAAGAGGATTGTTTAATGGGCGGGACGTCGGTGACTGATTCTAACACAGTCATGATTCGGATGGCAGAAATGAAGGCAGTCATGCGACATTCAGTTCCAAGCGGCGGTACACCAAGGCCATCTTTCGTGATGAACTCGTCGTCGACCGCCGCCGGCTCCGCCACATCGCAATCCCTCAAGCGAATGATAGGCGGGCGACCAAAATGTGCACTGAGCTGCTTGTCCCAGATATAAACGCACCAGAACGTGCGTTTTCGAATCTCGTCCTCGATGGGGTCAAACAGATCATACGTATCTGCAGACCTGTGTAGGCCAGCATCAATAGACACAGTGACAGCTTCCGAAAGGAGTGCAGCAGCTCTAGACAGTCGTCCAAGGCCAACGGCGTAGACAGCAGCAACAAGGTCGGCTTGAATCGTGTAAAGGGTGGGTTGGTCAGCAATTGGCAGCGTGCGAAGCCGCCCGAGTAATTCAAACCAATGTGTCCCAGCTGATATCCCATCTGTAGGATTGGCGCGAACTCGGGGATCGTCCATATGTCGCGAAGCTAAACAGCAGATGGCCACGATAAAGGTTGCAAAACCAGGCTCACCCCATTTTTGCGGATTTCCGTAGTCCTGATGGGAATGGATAGAGTTAGAGGGTTGAAGGCGGAACACCAATGTGGACAAGGTTCAGACGCACCGAGAGAAAACTAGGGACATGAAGGAACGGCAATATGTAATATGATGTAGAAAGGTAACATTGAACGAGACTGATAACGAAGAAGAAAGTCAGTTTGGAAAATTTAAGATTAAAAAGAATAATTGTACCTGTCCATGAGATCTGGGGGAATGACGGAGGTGATCATTCTCCAAAGGGTTTGAGGATTGACATCTGTTCTCCGAAGGCTACGATTCGGAAACCAATCCGAATTAGCGGTTGGAGCGTCTGTAGGGGATGCTTCAGAAGGAATACTGGTCACCGTGGCTGACTCTGGGGCTTTGCGTTCAATCAGAAGATCGAGCAAGGGAAGCCCAGAAGTTTCTCCTTGCCATCTCGTATAGCCTTCATCGTCAAAATAGAGATATGAAGCAGTCAGGGAAAGTCTCGAAGCTTCTTCTGCAAGTTGTTCGGAGTTGGAAGCATTCTGAGTATTATAGAAGCTACCCATGAATGTTTGGAAAGAGCTCAAGGGGCTCGATTGTTGCATATCATCCGGCTTCAATTCCGGTGTGAAATGAGTGGACGGATTGGTAAGAGGAAAGACGTGCAACGATGGTGGAGGTATCCCTGAAGGAAAGCTAGGATACATGAACGGTACAGCGGTAGCAGCGTTTGGAGTATCAGATTGTGGCGGGTTAAGAGGATTGGGTGCTGGGTTTCCACCTGCCGCGAAGACTGCGGGAGGAATCGCTTGTATCAAGGTTTCAAGGTGATGCATCCGGTCTTCAAGAGTTGCTGTACGCCTTGAGCATAACGCACTTCAACATTGTATACAGGTCCGATATTATATGTATGACATACTTGGATTTATGAGGGTGAGTTCTCTTCCCAGGTTCCTCGAAAGTACAAGCGGAACTCGCCGTTAGACACGCCTGGCAAGGATGTCCCTCATCACACTTAATTCTTCGACGTCTACGACAGTCCTCAACATGTTTCTTCCACTGACACGAAACGATTAAGCTCACCGACATCTGTCGCATGCTCTAAATCAATAGGTAAATATAGTAGGCAAGAACAGATAGATCGAGGTAAAACTTTACCTGCTTAACTTGAATCTTCTTTCCTTGAGTATAGATGAACTGGGCTGTTCAGCAGCCGTATCAGCAGTGGTAATTGGAGGCATGATGGTCGCACAGAGTCAAGCTGGAGAGGTTTAAGAAGCTAGCTCCAGGAACATGAGAATTGATATATATGTACTCTTGTGGTGTACGCTATCAAGTGATCGTGGTGACAAATCGCAAGCGGTAGGTTCCGTCAAAAGCTTCGAGAATGTATGGCTAGTCCACTGAGAAATGGGAAAAACTCTCAACACTTCCAGGCGGTATGTCGTCGTCGTAACGTTGAGGAAAGAAGCATTCAGTCATGTGTAAATTAATTTCATGGGCGTTAATTCGTCCCGAAGTCCCCGAACCAATCAGCGCTCGGCTACGAGCAGATTTTACAGAAGAATTTAGTTTCCATTAAATGTATCGCATCGGGAGTCTGGTATAAAGCAGGCAGTACGCTCTGTATGTACAAAAACAACGATAACGAATGTAAGTGATCAATCAAGAATTGCAGGAGTCCGTCCGATCCACGAAAAAAAGCGGAAAGAGAAAGATAGATAGAAAGCCGATGGGGGGATAATCTGGGGATGGGATAATTGAATTTGTATACCAAATATTAAACTAGAAAGTAACAGTAAGAAGTAGTAGGCGACTAATATGTAGGAATGGAATCAAAAGCGAAAAAAGAGAAAAAGGGAGCGACGAGGAAGCAACGGTAAATGACAATGATACATCTCTACTTGATCAACCCAAGATTGACTACTAAACACCCATCCGATCCAAATACTGTACACGCAGTGCACACACACCTTCGACCGCAAAAGACTACTACATCGCTCTCCCTCCCTGCCAAGAAAATTCCGACACACCGGAAATCGCACTAGCCCGTCGATCGTCATATTGAGAATACTGCGAGTACTGCGACTGTCTAACAGTCTGAGCATCAAAGTCTTCCTCCACTCCAGGTGTTTGGACAGGATATTGCTGATTATAGTAGGGAGAGAGCGTCTGTCCCTGCCCCGGACCATAAGAATTGAACATCTGATGTTGTGGATGATGATGAGGCATAGAAACGACAGCCTCTCCTTCCGCCGTAAAGTAATCATCGTTCGCCGTAGCATACGACGCTGCACTTGCAGATCGTTGGGCATGGCTAAATTCACTAGTACCAGGACTCCCTAGAGGCGGACTACGAATTCGCATCTCATACGATTGAGGACTCAGTGGAGGTTGATATGATCCACCACCCCCACCACCACTTAGCCGTCTAGTCAGATCGCCCATAGCCCCAGGAAGCATCAGGGTAGTATTCGGTGATCGTTGCTGTAGGGGAGGTGGAGGTAACGGGACATTCGCTGGTGGTGTCTGTGGTGGTACTGTCCTCATCGTCGCGACACTTGATCTACGACTTGGAGGGGTACTCGTGATCGTGCCGTCAGAGTACTTGTACTTGGGTGATGGGAGGGGTGAGGGAGGTGGAAGATCTGATGCCGAATAATACGACGCTCTCGATGGTCCATCTGGTAAAATTGTCGAAGGAGGCATCAAATCGTCGGATGTAGCGTATGCATATTGTACTGGAGACGCCATCGTTGTTTCCTCAATGATATCTGTTAACGGAGGCGTATCGAGGTACGTGTGTCTGAGAGGAACTCCTCCGGTGCCAGGACTTGATGTCAAGGTAGGCTCGTACGGGTTCTGAGAAATTTCTGATGCAGAGCGATTGTGGGCATCATGGAACATAGGTGCAGCTTCAAGCGCGCTGACACTAATATCCTTTTGTCGATTCCCCTTCCGATGACCGATTCCCAGTTGATCCTTGAGGTCACCTCGGACCCAGGATTCTCTAATGATATCTTTGTCGAGGGGGAAATATGCTGAATTGATGAATTTAATGATGAATCGAGGAGCTGTTCAAAAAGATGTATGCCAGAAATTAATAGCAGTATCATAAAGGAGAAGGTACAATGTCTCTCACCTAGTGCTACAGCAGCAGAAAATATCACTGTAGTCCAGAACGTTAGTTCTCCAAATAGAATAATGACCTCGTTGATAAAGTCCGAGCTGAAGAAGAATGAATACACAGTGATCCACAACATCATGGAGATAGTCGACCCGAAGATGACGATCCAAGTAATGACCGTCCAGCTAATACAAACACAACCATTCATCAAACAAGAACCACCTCAAAACCAATTACAAAGCACTTACTAGTTGGTATTGATCCCAACGTACGAATTCGCCGCAAGGATCGCAGCCACCGAAGCCGTCGTCCCAAAATCCGAAAGCGATTCAATAGTTTTGCCATTCCAAGATACCGCTATCCCAAGAGTCCAAACCAGGTACGGGATGAAGAATACCACTATAGACTGATACAATCCATCGCCCATGTACAACCAGAATTTCGTCCGAGTGTATTCTAGGCCACGGATTCCTCGAACGTACAGTTGGGGGAAGGCGAGTGCGGCTTTCGCATTAAGGTCTTGGTCGAAGGCTGGGTGAGAGAGGGAGAAAGGAAGAGTGAGAGAGGGATGTAAGCAAGAGGAATCAAAAGAACTTTACCTCCCATAACGATAACGGGCAAAGAAGTAAATACAAGATTGTACAATAAAATAAAAGTATATTGATACAAATACGTCGCATCGAAACTAAAAAGGACAACAAATCATTCATCAGTCCCCAATAACCACACACACCAAGGCGCTCGAAAAAAGCCCCACTCACTTATTGAATGGCAAAAACCAAAACATCGCAAACGTCCAAATCACATTTTTATAGAAGAAATTCGCGTGCATGTCCGCCACACGCTGGTACGACCACCTCCCATGCACCAACAACAGTTTCGTGAGAAACCGGAATTGACCAAAGGCATAATCAGCCGACATCGCAGCTTGTGAACCCTCCAACCCGAAGAGCCCACATCCAATATTGGCTTCTTGGATCATTGCCACATCGTTGGCTCCGTCGCCGATGGAGAGGGTCATGGCTTTGCGTCCTTCTTTGACCTGACAAAGGCATTCAACACAACGAATTTAGAAAACGAATCATAGGAATGAAAGGATAATTCGTTATACCTACCAACTTGACCGTCAGCGCCTTCTGTGCAGGGGACACCCTACAACACACCACAGTCTCACACTGCGTCCCTAAATTCAAAAAGAGCTCCTTCAACTCCGGCGCCAACGCATACCTCAACGTATCCCCGTCTATAACCACCGCGAAACTCGCTCGTGCCCCCGGTACGAATCCGCGTTTCCTGATATCCCACGATGGGGGGCCAAGCACCGACGCGATCTTGTTCAACCCAGCTTCGATTTGCGCGCGCGCATCTTGTGGAGAGTCTGCCGAGATAATCATGACATCCATTTGCTGTTTGAGGAGATTACAGCTGTAGCCTATTTCGATTGCGGTTTGAAGTTTGTCACCTACATGGAGGATTAGCTTGTGTTGAATTGAGAAATCAAAAAAATGAAACAAAGAAACAAGGCGATGAAATGAGGGAGGAAGGATTAAGAGTAACACACCAGTCAATATCCACAACTTAATCCCCGCCCTATGCAACGTCTCGATCGCCTCCGGAACACCCTCTTGCAACTTATCTTCCAATGCGGTAGCTCCCAAGATCCTTAACCCACGCTCAATCTCCTCATTCGCCTTATCAATCTCCTCATCCCTCCCCTCAACCGCATTCACCGCAGCATCATACCTCCTCGCCCACCCCAGATACTCGTCTTCCTCCAGCTCCCTATACGCTATACACAAAGTCCTCAGCCCACCATTCGCGAATACCTCCATATCCTTGCTCGTCTGGTCTTTCACCATCGCATTGTGGTCTGATGCAAGTCGGGCGTAGATGACGCTGTCGGCTCCCTTGGTGTATAGGACGAGTTTACCCTCGGGGTTCCGCACAACAACGCTCATTCGTTTTCGGGTACTGTTAAATTCCAGAACCTTTAACACCTCATACCTCTCTTTCTGACCCATAACCTCAATATCTATCCCATCCTTCCCTTTGTTGATGAACGGAAATCCAACGTCCCTCGCTGCAGCGACAAGAGCAGCTTCATCTGGTGACTCGGCTTTATACTCCAAATGGAACGGATCCCTCTCCGGGTCTGGTTTATCAGATAAGACCGTATGACAAACGGCCAACGCTCTGAAGAACGCAATGATATGTGCTCTCTGAGGCGAGGAGCCCTGTCTATCCGTTAAATCCTGTGCCAATTTTGGTGCGACCAAAGTCAACTTCTCAGGTTGCAGATACCGATTCTTGAACGACCTCTCCATGACGCTGATCATCTGCTGCTTCAAACTCGCCAGTTTCTCGTTCAGTTCTTCTGGATTGAGCATATCCGCAGTATTCCCATCGCGAGTGGCTGCTCCGCGTTGGGCTTCTGTAACGCCTTCACCGTAGATTACACCATTGATAGAGCATTTCTGGAATTCCATAATGTTTTGAGTGAGGGTACCCGTCTTGTCGGAAAATATGTATTCGATTTGGCCAAGGTCGTCTGAGATGTTCCAGGTTTTGGGGACGCAGGGAGTGTCATAGGGTTTGTAGTACATGTCGACGTCTTGGGAAATGAAATAGGCTTGGATAGTTTTGACAATTTCGATGGATATATAGAGGGAAATGGGTACTAAGTTTTGGAAGGCAATAAGGCATGAGCTGAAGATAAGACAGTTAGACGAGGTTTTTGGCTGTGAACAAAAACAAGAGCAAACGCACACAAAAGTGACGAGGGCGTTCAGGATATGCGAATCCGTCGCATCCACATCGATCTCGAAGAACTCGGCGCTAGTACCCGTCTTGGCATCCTGCAACCCATTCAAGATTGCCGCAAAGATACACATAGCAAGAAGCAGAACAAAGGTGACCATAACATTGAAATTCGTCTCCCTTTCAATCTTACTCCGCTTCGACGGTGTCTCGCCTCCATTCAGCATGATCTTGGTATCTGCGCCTGTGAAAACAACTAGTGCCACTGTCCAAGCCGTATTCCGTATCGTACACCCCCGAAGCAGCAGTTCATTGATCGTCACCGGCTCCTGCTTGCGTTCACCCGTTATGGTATCCTTGTACCGAAGAACACCGTGGTACAAATACAAATTCTGATGTGGAGGTTCCGAATCAAGATAAAATGATGACCGCTCGATGTCCTCCTCGGAAGTGATCCCCATGGTAGCTTTGACAGAACGTCTAGGTTTGAGATTGGTTTCGCCGTCCAAGTTCTTGGTTTCCAGATAACACATGCCATCTGGATCTGAAGTCGCTAGAACGACGACGTCTGCGGGAACCTGTTCATTGTCTCTGAGAAGTACAATGTCACCAACTTCGAGCTTTTTCCAGAGAGTCCGTTCCCAGGTAGCTGCGCCTGCGACATGCTTTCGGTAGTCCACGACACCGATACTCGAACGCGAGTAGTGGCTCTGAGCATAATTCGACATAGAACCTAGCCCAATCCGAGTTGAGGATTCGGAAAATGATCGGTTTGACATGGGTTCTCCTGCGGGCGGATAGCTATGCGAGTCAACACTCTGGATATCTTCGAGTTTCCTCCCTCCAGCACCTTGATTGGGAATATCGAAACTACTAGGGTAGTCAGTGAACGCGGTTTGAGAAGTATTCGACCGAATCAACGCTGTTCGCATCACGGCGCCAGCCTCAGATGCTTCCCGTTCCCGCAGTTTCCGCACACCCTTGGTGACTTGCCCTGGAGGAGGCACACCCCTGAGTTTGTCGAACCACGAACGAGGATCTTTCGCGAGATTCACGTTACGCCATGAGCCACCAATACGGGTGACAGCGGAATTGTTTACTTGATCATCGAGGCGGGCTCTGCTGTAATCTTCGATGGCATCTTTCAACGCAGTCACCACGAGAATGAAAACGAGAGGAAGGACGGATATAGCGCCTGCTGCGGCACCGAATACAGGAAATACTACGGTAAAGACAGGTTAGCAGCAGGATGTAAGGTTATGCGTGAATGCATACATTGTGCAACGTCGAGTACAAGGAAGAAAAGATTGGCGACACTGTGGAAATGTATTAGAAAGAATCACTGAACAGAAGTATAACGTGTGACGTACCGACGAAACTGTTCGAAAAGATTCTTGGGGAGGAATGTGATGATTGTGTATTCTTCATAGAGGATATAAGAACGAGCAAAAATTTGAAGAAATAGATAGCGCACTTGTGGTCCTGACTTTATTACGCTCATACCTGGCGATAGGTTCTCCATCCTGGTCAAGTTCGGAATGACCCAGAGGATGGTTTACATAAACATTCCTCCGGACTCCAGGAATTTCTGTCGAAGGAGCACCACTATCCACGCCAGTTGGAGGCTCATGCGACCGCTTCTTCTCTGACCTACTACCGAACAACCGTCTTCTTCGTCTAGTTTTCCTCCTTTGCGCCTTTTCCTCTGTACGTATCGACTCTTCTAGAGCTGAAGCAGCAGTTCTGACTGTCCTTAACCGCAATTCTGGATCGATATTGTCATCTTCTTCCTCATCGCTGTCTGAATGTCTTGCGGTTGAAGGTCGTTTGAGAAAGGACATCTTTGAAAGCAGTAATAAGCGCCCAGACCGAGAGCCAGCACGGTTGAAGGTTTAAAGAAAGGAGTGAATTGAGCTGGAACTCTTGAGGGGGGGCGCTGTGCAACTGTTTGCAGAACAGGTGTGTGTTTGCCAGATTTTCCGAAATTGGATTTGCCGATGCCAAGGTGTATGACCAATGACTTATCGGTAATACCATCCGAATTAAAACCACCCCGGGCGCCTCTTTTTCATTTAATTTGACGCTTCCATCCTCGTTCTTTGGGCTGCTTTGCCACTGCTTGGCTGCTTTTATTTCGGCCGTTCCTCTCGCTTAGAAGATGTTATCCCCTGTACGCCTTCGAATGTTTTTTCCAGGTTCCCCTTTCCCCTCGGACTTGAACGGCGGCGCTTCATCGTTATCCCAATCAAGCACTTTGATTCGTTCTCATACCCTATCTAATACTTGTGGCAACTGCTGTTTGAGTTATATAGATATTTCGTAGGTGTATTATTGGTCTATCACACTACAGTTGAATGATATCCCCAGCTCGGGGAACGGCCACGACGGGCTATGCATCTAAATGATCTATGACCATCTCAGTCTGTCTATGGCACGAACGGACCAACCGAGATCAAGAATCAATCCTCTTAATAATAATAAAGGTCTAAAACCTAGGAATCCTGCTACAAGTTACAACGATTCGTCCATAGCGGCTTTGTATATATTAAGGTACTCGAACTTATTACATGCGACTGTAGGCCACTGCACTACCGTGCATGGCAAAAACTCGGCTCCTTCCTTGTGGGTTATTAAATATCAATTAAATATTATGGAATCAAAAAAACGGGGGCGCCTTTCAGGCGCCGACATTGATTCTTTGAGAAAAGCAGAATAAAAGTAAATTTACTTATCTACATATGGAGTAACAGGGAATAACCGAATGAGACGAGAAAAAGTAATTGTGACAGAGGGTGACAGTCCCGTGATATCCCGTGCCGGTCACAAGAAATCAATACAATTCAACTCAGTGTTACATTTGGCCAAATAAGGTGAAACTACTACCATAAAAGGAAATCAAAATTGTATGCAGCGGCGTATATAAGGACGATACTTCCGTAAACTACAGCCTCGTAATTCCTGATTCAACAACACAATAAAAATAGAACAAAATATAAGAAACCATGTATATCCAGGCATGGGTTAGTATAATGAGTTGCCGAACTTACATAGAACTTGTGAAGTGCTGACGAATACTTATGTACCGTATTCCTGCTTCAAAACACGCTTCACTCATCAATCAGAACGTTACGCCGAGACAGGCGTATGACGGCAGATTTCACGGAAAATTCCGGAGTTTCAATTGATGAGTTGTCAAGCGTCCGACGTCGAACCTCAAACAACTTTGTGTAGTGTCTCAAGGAAAATGGGTCTAATATTGCAACAACTGCCTCTGAATGTGCTCTATACCTCCCCCATTGACATGGATGTTCTTGAGCTTCTACTCTCAGGGGGACTTTCTGCTTTGATACTTACTATAAGTGGTTACCCATGGAAATAAAATTATTAAAGTTATTCAAAAAACTATGGATCTGGTAGTACTTATAGTAATATCTCTGCAATTTACATCAACACTTACACTGCTATTAAGACTCAATTCTGAATGAATTCTCAGTTGGTGTAGTACACAACTGAAGTTAAATTAATTGTGCAATGAGGAACTAATCAAGAGAGACAGCCTATATGCACAGTATAGTTATAGTGTCATAGGCAAGGCTGAGCATCTGCAAGATGGTAGATGCAATTCAATGAAATTTTGGACGCTTGAGGACGGAGGTTGGAGGATTTGATGGTGATTGAAGCTTGAAGCAGAGATAATCAATACAATTGGAGGATTTCTCACGAAAGCTCGAGAATTTTCCGTAAAAACTAACTTCATACAGGCGCATTATGTTTCAGTCGTCATGATGCCGCCTCTGGCTGCTTTTTCTTTTTCGCAGACGCTTTCCCCTCTCTTGCTGTGTCCTGCCGTCTTCTTCAGGTTGCCGCTCGCTACGCCATTTGATATTTTCTAGTGGGTTAAAGACTCTCCCGGGATTAGTGATGTGCCGGCTGGGGCCCGGCTCAAAAGCCCCGGCTAAGGCTCATATAGCCCCGGCCAAAGCTCATAAAAATTTTGGGCCGGGCCCTACATGAAAGCCAGGGCCCGGCTGGGTTCCGGCTCAAGCCTGGGCCCCGGCTGTGGTAGGCGGAAACTGTGTCCAAAATTTCTTGATGTGTTAGTCTAAAAACACTGCCACAATGGTCTGAAAACACTGCTTAATTGTTTCTTAATGCTCCAGCTTTGTGAGAGGGGTGTAACATTAAGAATAATAGTCTACATCAATCAAACAGTAGAATTCCAGTACACTGGACTTATCAAAGTAACAAGCACCAAAATCATTGCCTGTTGTTTCAACTATTGTCAATTTCAAATAGGATCAAAGTGGTTCTTTCCTTGAGACTTGTTAACTAAGATTAAGATGCTGCCACATCATGTTATAGTGAAATTTACAATATAACATCTTCCCAATCCTCATTAAGAAGAATTCACTGTGAATACACTGATCTGATTCAACCTCCAACCTATCTGCAATGACAAAAGTCTCAGAATTGTATACTTCAACAATATTACCTTTAGGTTTATGGCATTTACTAATTATTCTTGCAGCTGAGAATGGTGCTAGTGATGCCCACATAGGTAAATATTGAGCCATCCAAGTGAGAATTTCAGCACAAAATTCGGGTACTCAGCCCCGGCTCAGAACCCGGCTTGGGGCCTTTGAAAATTCTGAGCCGGGCCCTCAGCTTTCCACAGCCCTAGAGACGGCTCCGGCCCGGGCAGGCTCAATCCGGCCAGGCTCATAGGGCCCAAGGGCTCGGAGCCGGAGCCGGCACATCACTACCCGGGATTGAAGAATACCATGTACCATGTTGCCACTGCTTCAAGCAATACACAAATATATCCTCCGATAACTCCCGTGATTTTTGTGCACGCTTCTCTCTGCTTTTATTCTTCTTTGAAACTCTCGAATACCCCGCTTGTACATTATCCCGACCGTTTTTTATACATAAATACTCGTATGGTCTCTCTGTACCCAGGGCCCCGTTCAATGTACGAGTTAGTATTAAACATCCGCCTCAAGCCACGTAGGTGTCATTGCGCTTATCTTGTCCCTCCCTCATTCCGCCGTTCCTTGGATTCCATGATGGCTGGCAGATAAAATTTCCAGAACCCTCTGAACAACAAACATTGTATGTAATCAACTCATTTACTTTTTGAACTCCTATCGATATTTTTACGGTAACACCCATGGAGTCCTTCACTCTTCTACCCCTTACAATTTTTCTAAACATCTCTACACTCGATCTTCATTTGCAAAGACACAAAATCAGGCAAAACATGGAAGAAAAGTGTTTGGTTTTGAAGCGTGTTACGGAGATTTTCAATCAAGAATCAAAAATGGGGCCAATATTCAACCGTTTCTTCTAAAGATTGATGAGAGTGGGATTTGAACCCACGCCACGAATGACTAGAGATTAGATTTCGAACGACCTAAATCTAGCGCCTTAGACCACTCGGCCATCTCACCACAAATGGCTCTTAATTCTTTAATTACTTAGGGAATTACTCATTCTCATAGACTTGAAGCCGGAAAAGAACAGCTGCGAAACGTTGCATCAGGGGACGCTCGAACAATCCGACAGAACATGGTTGTTACTTCGCTAGTAGAAGTATGTATTTGGCACAAACATTGCGAAAAAGCTGTTCTGCTGTGGTATACTACACAAAGAGTCCAAAGGGTATATGTGACAGTCTATGTCTAACGCACTTATGAAGATGAGGGTACATATGTACAAGAAAAGCTTCCTATCGTGGACGGCCACCTTCCGCTCCATTGCTGCGAATCTGGGGAATGAGTTGCGGACCTCCAGCATGGACCCAATTTGTTGCTTCCACAACACTCGTTCCCACATCCGATCCCTCCTCCCTCCATTGAAGATCATTCTTTCGAGTACTATCTCTACTGTTATCATCACTACGATCCCTACTACTCTTCCTAAAATGAATGCTGCCTGCAGGTATATGAAGTCTACTTTGCCGACTACTTTGACTCTGCCGATTCTTCTGGATTCGCTGACTCTGCACCGATTCCCGGCCCCGCCCCCGTTCTCTTTCTCTTCCATGTAGTTCCCGACCTTTATTCAACGAAACAAACCGCGAAACCGAGTCAGAAGGCGCTATCGTAGACACATCCCATGATTCCGGGTTATTCAATATTGACATCGGGGCAGTCTTCGACGTTTCGTACAGTTCCGGACTATCCCCTCTTGAGCCCTCTGATCCCCTTAGAGGCGGACCCCACCGGAAACGCTCAGATTGGTACCAAGGTCTGGTCTGGGTCTGATTTTCGGGCCTCGAACGACGAAGACGGCGGCGGCGACGAAGGATGAGGAATATGGCAAGGAGAAGTAGCATGAGAATAATTGTGCCGAATACGGCGCTGAGGATAATGCCGATATCGGAATCGCTGAGGCCTTCGGAATTCGGATGGGGGATCGAGGTGGGAGTTGTTGGCGTTGACGTTGCACGGAAGTTCAGGGTAGAAGTTGTCACGTTCATCATCAACGATGCAGACCCTCCGGTACTCGAATTTGCACTAGTAGGGGATGGACTGGGGGTGCTGATGTCATTATTTAGTTCAAATAGACAATTCATTAATTCAGACTGAGTTAGAAACTGACGAGTAAGAATCAGAAGATGTTTGCTGACTAGTCGTGATCGATGTTGACGCCGACGACGAGCTTGATTTTCCCTCCTTGGAACTCGAGCTATCTGTATCCGAGACACTGTCCGAACTCGAGTTGTTTTTCCTTTACGGTAGTATTGAGTTTTATCAAAATTTACGAAAAGTTTGGACGACAATGCCTACAGAGCTACACCGAAACTCGACGAACTCGTAGAGTCACTAGCACTAATGGGTTAGACTCAACGGGAGGACTGTTGTAAAAATATCGCGTACGAGTTTCCAAAGACTAAGATCTCAACGCGATGTACCCTGGACGATCATGACGCATTAAACGATTTGACATAGTGGGATAATGACAGAACACAGCTTGGGGGCGTACCCTGTAGCAGTCGGAATGGGATGTATAGCGCCAATGCTTTTCCCGGAGGGATTCACCGTTGTAGACCATTCAATTGCCTTACCGGCGGCGTCATTGACGAGAACCATAGAGAAGCCTTGAGATAGAGTAGAGTCCCCCGCATCGAGACTCCAAGTTGCCGTTATTTTTTCAGAGACGGTCACTGTAGGGCCTGAAGTAGTAGGTCCGATAACCCTCGCGGATGACACTGTTTGAACAACAGAGTGAAGAAAAAACGGCAACCTTGTAACCAATTTTTTATCTTAATAACGGTCGTCAATTATGACAATAACTCACCAGGCCAAGAGGAAAAGCATTTTGACGAAAGTCGTCAATGGGAGAAGGGATAAGGAATGAGTCAAAGGGGGGTATAGAAGTAAAAGGATGATTGAGCTAGACGAGTTGCCAGGCTAGTACTTATGATAGTGACGGTCACGGAGAATGCGCCCGAACAATCCTTTGTTGCACTGACATCTTGCATCGACATTGATATCATGATGGAAGGGCGAACTTTACGAGTTCCCTATGAATGGATTGCAGATCTCATCGACTATCTTCGGAGGTTTTTGAGCGCAAAATCTCCGTGTTCGATGAGGGGTAACATTGAGCAAAGGCCTCGAAATTGAGAGAGAGAGAGCAGGGAGTATAGAAATAGGCAGCGTCGAGAGTGACAAGTGTGTGTCGCTGCGGGACTTTGGATCACCATTGAGAGCGTGACGACTGGCTGTGTCAGAGGTGACCGTCCTTAGAAGGACACCGCCAGCTAAGAGGATCATGATGGTAGTCCGATGGCTCAGACAGCTATTCGACGTTTGGCATCTGGGCAAGAGAAGTGCTATTTCAATAAATTTCCAACAAGAAGATGACATAGAGCGCAACTATAGCGGGACACAGTATAGATACTGAGAGCATCTTTTCCTTGAGTAGTTCCTCCGAGAGCTTGCGTTTAACGAGTAACGTTATAAAAAATATGGCCGAAGAACAAATAGCACACTAACTTCGCCACTTACGAAGTGGACCACGTGAAATTGAAACCCCGAAATTCTTCTTCCCAGTGTTCCACTGAGCACATCTGTAAATTTCGTTGTCGTCAAATACCTGCAAATCTTACGGTTATCGCGCTGAGCCTGGGTAGGGGATTCTAGTCGAAGGGTGGTTGAAGAGACGGCGCTCCCTAGCAGTGCCTAATTGAGCCTCATTGATCCCGTCTGTGATTATTCCCATCCATGCCTCCGGCTTTCAACCTCATATCAACGTCCTTTCGTGTTGCTGTTCCTAACTCATCACGGAGTCTTTTCACGACACGATCTTCTGGAACGATGGGGGATACGATATTTGGCGTAGAAACGTATTTTCTGATCTTGATTTTCGTTGTGTATGACGCCCAGCTAAAAGGTTATATACACAGAGCTGGCCTTACCTTTTGATATTCGCGTAAAGCTGCATATTGCTCAGTCGGTGATAACATACAATTCGTTTACCCTCACGACTATTCACAACCTTTTTCTTCGACTCGGTTGTATGAACCCTATTGCTTGTGATTAGAGTATTTGCAGCGGGTTTCAGCCCGTCGTTATCTCGAAGGTCGTCAAAACACGTGGGTCACTCTCTGTTTTGTTCAAGCAAGAATCGAGACGTCACATATTCCATCTCGACGTCATCTCGGGGTGAAAATCGCGTCGCGTTTTTATCCCGTAGCAAATACTCTAGTGTCCGTCTTGATTTGGGAGCTTACGTATGTCGCATCTCTTTCTACACTCTTCTCTACCCTGGACTACACAATTTCTCATGTCCGCTGTGAAAGCTTTCAGCAGTCGATACTTAACTGGGATAATGCTCTATCCCCTTCTTTGTTCCGGTTCTCTTTCCTTTCCCGCTTCGTACATACTCACGTCTCCTTCAACCGTTATTTCAGTGGTTTGTGTGATATTTACGATTACAGGGCGCATTCAACACCCACTTGTTCTAAAGTGGGCTCCCTCTAGTGATAGTGACAGTTCATGCCATTGTTCAACGCCACCGATACGGTTTCTAGTAAACTGGATCAGACACTATTCAACCTGAATGCCAAACTAGCGGCATACTATGTGTATCTATCCATAGTAATCCATCCGATCCAAGGAACCGAATAATCAAACCAAACAGATATGTTACAAACCAATATGGTCCAAGCCCTAGAAAATGGTCAAGAAAGATCGTAACAATTTCATCAGCATATCATGATGTAGATTTGTCTGTAACTTACCTGATCATCTGTTGCTTGATACTTATATATAAGTGCTTGCTACACTAGGAATACCCCAGAATTTCAACGACAACTTCCAGATAGTGGAGAAAATGTCAAAACTCAGTACAGCAGAGGAGGTAAACACCAGTATTCTACATGTTCTCAAGACGACTTCTCCGCCAAAAACATATGGAAAAGAAGCCCGTTCGTTTTTCATGCTGGATGAAGAATACACCAACTTGAACCACGGTAAGCTTATATTATATGTTGAAATCACTCTTTGTGACTGATGATGAGATACATACAGGATCTTTTGGATCAGTGCCTCTGGCTGTTCATGAAGCGGGTGAAATATTGTCCCGGTACATTGAGCGTAATCCAGATCGATATATCCGTCAAGAATACAATGCTCAGATTGATGCTGCAAGGGCGGTAGTTGCAGACCATATTGGTGTGGATCGGGATACATGTGTCTTTGTACCTGGCGTCTCTGCTGGGATTGCAACGGTCCTACGAAATTTCAAGTGGACATCTCAAGACATCATTGTCTCTAGTTTGTATCCTAGTTCACATATATCCTTTCTCAGACTGATGCTTGTAAAAAAAAACAGCTGACACAATATACGATACCATATTATCAATTATTGAAGAAATATGTGCAGGAGAAAACCGACCTCGGCACTCTACATTCGCGTTGAACCTACCGCTCTCTCATTCTTCTATCCTGGATCAATTTCGTCTTCATTTACGCTTGCTGAACACTCAGATCCACGCTACCGCTGGTACCAGCGCTGCTGCTAGGGGTGCAACGACCGCTCCAGCAGGCAAAATAGTAGTCGTCATCGAAAGTATAACGTCTTCTCCAGGAATCCTCATGCCATGGAAAGATATGGTTCAAATTTGTCGAGCGGAAGAAGCTTGGAGTGTTGTTGATGCTGCTCATTCGCTGGGACAGGAACTTAATACCGATCTCAAAGCTTTAGATCCTGATTTCTGGGTATCGGTGTGTATGGACTGGCACTACTTCCCTTCGTTCACTGATTTATCATTGCATATTATTTTGGGATTAGAACGGAGCCAAGTGGGGTTATGCTAAACGTGGATGCGCTATTCTATATGTGCCTTTTCGGTCAGTACGCACACACCCCTTGGTATCTGAGTCCCATGAATATCTTGTACTGATTCATCTATCGTCAGCAATCAAGATATGATTACTTCGGGAGTACTGCCTGGTTTAAAGTACGCCAGTTCCGGATTATCGCCCACTCGGTTTGTGCAGGAATTTTATTGTTGAGTATTTTGAGTCCTTTGTATAAGTATACGAAGTTTTCGATTTCTGATCATGAACCTTACATTTATACCATGATTATTCGATGCCTTGTATCCTCACAATGCACAGGGACTGGGTTGATAGATCCCGTTCCCCCTATTAGCATTGTATTTGGTATGTGCTGTGCTATATTGGTTCATTTGACTCGGAAAACAATTTCGTCAATTATCTGTTCATTTTTCGAAATAGCAATCAAATTTCGACAGCAGATCGGGGGAGAGGTAATGATCCAGAAATATTGCCACGAACTTGCTTTGCAAGGAGGTCGACGTATGGCGGAGATCATGAACACAACACTATTAGACTGTCGCGAAAATCCTGGAGAGCTGATTGCTAATATGGTAAGTAATGCAACCATGCTGCCCATTTTCCCTTGAACCATCCTTTACACCCGTACTTGGTGCGTCAAACTCACAAATTTCTCCATGTTTCCAGGTCAACGTGGAGCTACCATTATCGAGTACCACAAGAAAGTCCTTCAAGGAGATATACTTCCTCTTCTCTGAGCAGCTTCTGGAGACATATAAAATATACGCCACGTATTTCTTATGGAAAGACAAGTGGTGGACACGAGTGAGCGCTCAAATCTACAACGACGTATGTAGTACTCGTGTTGAGCAAACTCCAACGTTTATTGACTATGTTTAATGTGTTTTTGGAGCAGATAGAAGATTTTGAGAAGCTTGCGAATGCGTTCTTAGAGATTTGTGGTAAGATCACAGAGTCTAACTGATGAGAAGGACAGAACAGATGGAGGAAAAATCAAACTTCTTGACCGGTACATTTCATACTACACTACTACTTCAACCTTGGTTTTGCTCACACCAGACCTCTATCAACTGAAACTGTTTCGCGTGCCGGGACTCTACATGCTTCGACAGCCAGCTTTGTTACAATATTGGTCTACCTGAAATCTTTTACTAGATATACTAAGTAGTGGATGATCACAGGGAATCCTCAGACACATCAAGATAATTGGCCACATGTACTTTGACGTCGTACCCAAATATTTCGTCGTGTAGGAATGACTCGGGAAGATAGCCTGTACGGGAACATAATGATCAGTGCTTCAGCTCACACCAAAAGAAAAGAAACAAGGATGTACTTACTCATAACCCAAACCGCAATTTCCCGAATCTTATCCTGCACCCACCCAATTTGTTTCTTTCGATCCGCTTTCCCTTTTACCTGGGTCAGAATCTTGTTGACTCAAGGTATACGGATAGCTTCGTAAGCTTCAGCTGATTTTAAGATAGCATGTTTGATGACTTCTTGTGGGATGTCTGCTTTCAAGATATCCACGCCAGTTTCGGAATGGAGTTTATTTAGGAAGTGTTTCAAGAGTAGAGCAAGAGTAAGGCAATCTTCAACTGCACACGACACGCCATGAGCACCTGTTTTCATTGAGTGATAATTTGGTTAGTGCTTTTCCTTTGGGCTATGTTTAGTGAGTCCTTACATAGATTCAGGTGGCATAGCATGCGCCGAATCACCGACAAGAATAATCCTTCCACAACCGTGTTTTGCTTGACTCCCTGACAAACCACCTACCGAAGTTCAATAAGGTGACAAGCTGGAGTATAGAGCCTGGGCAACATCAACCAATTATTACCCTCCTTGCTTCCACAAGCAACAGTAATGATTTGCCGAAAAAGAGTCTTGCATTCATCCCCAGGATCATCGTAGATGGATTTCCAACTCCCGTGACGATCAAGGAGGAGGGGCATCATGTCAAATCGGAGGGAGGGGGTTCTTTGTCTCAACGTGGGAAAACCAGATGAGTTTTTTCTGGGTGTCGGGGGAGTTGAGAGGTGCGAGGAGAGAGAACCCGAGCCCGCCGATCCGGGACATGGCGATGGTAGGTTTTGGGGTTTTGATTAAGGCATCTCGAGTGAATGGGGTAAAGGAGGAAAGAGGGGTGAACCCGCCAAAGCCGGTTAGACTGCTGCAATAAGAAGGTAAGTCAATTCAACATTCAGAATGAAAGAGACAACTCAACTCGTAATAAGGTTTATATTCTTCCCCATAAAGCGCATTTCTCGTTTGACTCCTTGCCCCGTCTGCACCAATAAGCAAATCACACCTTTCCACTCTCCCATCCACAAATTCAACACATACACAGCCTTCATTATCTGTCTCCTCCCAAACCCTCAAAACATTCGAACTCCAATTTACATTCCCATCCACCTCCCTATCCTCCCCAACTAAGAATCCCTCATGGACCATCGCCCGTGTAGCCATGAGCTGCCCATACCCATACCGCTCTTTACTCCCAAACGGAAATTCCCCGAGGACCCTTCCTCTGATAACTTGCAGTTTGCTGTTGTATTTGTCATCTGACAAGGGTTGGAGAGGAGAAGGGTGGGCGTCGTAGATCTGAATAGTGGCAAAGGGGAGATATTTTCGGAATGCATGATATGTGGCTAGTCCACCGATGCCTGCGCCAATGATAATGATTGTAATTTGAAGATGCAATGGTCAAGCCAAGGAACGAACCTTTAATGGCCCGGGAGTCTGGAAGATTGGTTGTTGGAGATTTTATGGAGGGTAGAAAGAATCGATAATCGAGGTCTCAGTCATCATGATTTGATCAAACAAAAAATTTTCCTTTAAGTTTTAAATAACCGAGTTATCGAAACTCGGCATATTGATATACGTACATAACAAGTTACAAGATAGTAGACATGAACTGTACATACTACCAAGGACAACAAAAAAAAAACGCACTCGGGCCCACTCCTAGTCCGTTTACTATATAAAGGAAATAGGTGACAGAAAAATCAAGGGATGTAGATGCGAAAACCATTAAAGGCTTACCATGAAATACATCCTCTTCGATTGTCGAACATGGAGCGGTTTGAAGCTCTGTAGCGCATCGCTGGTAGCAATACTCGAAGATTCCGAAAACCCATCAGCATTGGGATCATAATGGTTTCTTGCCCGCGAACAGACAATATCGGCATCTAAGTCAGTGATAAGCATTGTTTCCCTCGAATGTATACAGCGGGTAGAAGGGGAACGAACATACAATAGACTGGTGCGGGGATGGAGACAGACCGCGACTAAAACGAGCATGAGTACAAGTACACAAAGGCAATACTGGAAGAAAAAGATATTAGAATCTCACCGCACGTCCATACATATAGCACAATAGATTGCAAATGGATTGAATTGAGTCAGCTTTAAATCCATTATCCTGAGGTAGTAAGAAACATGAGCGCAAGAAAACTCATCGATAGTATGATAAAGGCCGATCGAGTTGGAAAACTTACGTCGTATAAAACCTGGCAAGAACGGTATTTATCAGCACACAAGAACTTTATTACTACTAATACCTGTCAGAGGAGTCACTCCTAAGTACATACCGAATAATGAGCTGGGCGAGAGGTTCCCAGT
This sequence comes from Lentinula edodes, assembly GCF_021015755.1. NCBI lineage: Eukaryota > Fungi > Basidiomycota > Agaricomycetes > Agaricales > Omphalotaceae > Lentinula > Lentinula edodes. Next base: position 79,870 of record NW_025764380.1, read on the forward strand.
AAGCCTCCATGACTTAGGAGGTAAAAGTCAAACTCGAGCGGGTGGGTGATGCCTTTGTCCACAACGGTTCCGGCGAGGCAATTTCCCTTGGGATCTGCTTCTGTTTTGTTTTGAGGGTTCGAAGGAAAAAAACTTTCGAGGAAGGTGAACTTTGAATATCAATAAAGTTGTGGGAGAAGACATACATACCGGTAATGGTGCCTTTTTCCGACAATGATGAAAGTTATTTTTGGAGAGATTTCGAGGTCCGCGCAGACCTCTGTTACAGCAACATGAAGATTTTGAACATGAGGTGGTCCAATTGTTGAACTTAAAGGAACGTACTTTTTAAGACATCTACCTCTACATGAGTGAGAAGGGAATGGATGCCATGAGGATAGGGTAAACATAGGATTATCTGTGAAGAAGTACCTTGTTGCATCACTTCTTTAAATTGACTTTCAGACACGCCATCTCTGAAGAAGATTAACCGCTTGGGTTTCCCAGATGTCTTTTCAACTTGTTGTTGATAATCTTGGTAATCCCGGATTATATCCTGTGTAATAAAATCAAACAAGTATTATCAAACATCTTTCTCAAAGAAATCGAACAGTTCATCCCTGACCATAGCCATAGTGCGAAGGTCAGCGATGATCTCCTGGCGGGATGTCTGCACTTTGATCTTTGCAATATATTTGATAGCCCTACTATCAACACTTCCAACGAGAGAACTATATGACGGCGCATCTGAACCAGGAGCGGGGTGCATGACATCCGCACCTCAAAGTTCCAGAAAACAAATAATGAGGAGGCAAATGGACAGGACACATGAGGATCAAAACACACCCATTATGATCGTTGGATTTATGGAGTCACTGATAATAGTAGAATTTGCATCATCAGGGACAGCATTGATTCCTCCAAATTTGAGATTCACTCTATATGAAGACCACCGAGTCAGATTTTTAGACAAATGGAAAGGAAAAAGGAATTGAGTTAGCCAATTACTTGAGAGAAACATTGGCCCAATACTGGCCACTTGCTCTGTTACATTTAGTTGCCATCAAACACTGCGTGACCACTCCTTGCTGCAGAGAATGGTGAGAGGATAATGAAATTGAAGAATAGAGGAACCATACTTCAACGTCACCAAAGCTATTTTACATGTTTGATCCTTCGAATTATAGAATGAAGATGATCAGACGCACTACTTTACTGCATGCCAAATGTCCCTCCCGCCATCCGGAAGGATTACAAGTAGTAGGTCTGGGACAACCTTATATTTGTCCAAACACTTCTTACCAGCTTCTCTTAGTACCTGGCATTGTCAACCACAAGTTGAAGAATGAGCAAACTGTCTACTTTGTGGGGAATGGAAAATTTTGTTACCAAAGTGGTTGCTTGCCCTGCTCCATATTGGATAATTGGGTTGTCATCTCCAACAACAATACCTATGACACATGAATATCCTTCAGCAATTGAGCTAACACAGTTTTTAATCACTGACCAAAATTCTTGCAGCCATTGACAAAATCGTGAGCCACTGATTCAGCAGTTTCCTGCCCAAAACGGTTTACTGATTCAAAAATGATCATAACCCATTTGTTGAAACGTTGCGGTTTGATCATTTTTTTGTTTCGCCTGTGTAGAGGATAGATAGGAAGGAGTGAATGAATATTCTATCGCCAAAGAGAAAGAAACTTGCATGTCCCATGCGCCATTCCGGGGTTCCTTAAATGACAAATAATTTCCATTGAGGTATCAAAAGCATAGATAGATCAATGCTCACAGCAAATATGGGTTTGCTTCCTTCACCGTACTTGAGTTTCGGAGCAGGTAGTTGTCGCGCATCAGTGACCATTGGAAATGTATCTTCATTGACATCCAATCCGAAATTCCGCACATATTCAGATTCGGTGTGACCAAGAACCTGAAAGGTGTATCAGCAACTCTAAATTGAAAATCAATAGGGATTGCTAACCCCGAATCCATCTTTGATACTCGCGAGTCTCTCCGCTGGGCTCTTCTTTGAAAAATCAACCATGTGTCTGGTAACATCTGGTGGAATTTGCTTTCTCGCAAGCTGTCCATCCAAGATAGTGCAGCGTTCGAAAGGTAACACTGCACCTTTTGCAGTCTTGGCATGGACACAAATTGGTCAAGGCAAAGTAGTAGTACAAGAATGATTGATTAATGACAGACCTTTGCGCATATGATATCTGGATAACGAAGTGCCCTTCCTGATAGATTGTGGAAATATGAAGCAACAGTTGTGGGAGTGCCATCTCTTGTGTTGAATGTAATGCCCTGCGCTCCTTCCCGTGTCAATGAACTAATGGTATGAACTTTTGGAGGAGACCTGGCTGTTGCTGGCTGCACCGATACACGAACATTCTTCAAAAACCGTTCCAGGTCTTTGAAGATACGATCGGGAAGCCCGCGGTCTGTGGATAAGAGATTTGGGTCGGGGTTACGTGCATTGCTCACGATTTCGAGTGCAACACTGATCAAAGGTCCTGGTTTGTAAAACATTCCTGTGGAGAGGTCAATGTTCAGGAGAAGATGACCCGGTGAAGGTCTAAGGGATTGGAAATATCCTCTGCGTAGCTGAAATCCGTGACCAACATTCTTGAAATCAGTCTTAATAAAGAATGATCTGGAGTTGAAAGGATAGTTCTGCATTGGAAGCATTCGGATGACAACATTCAATGCCTGTGAGTCTTGTTAGTAAGGATCAGCACTAGACTGTGCTGCTAGAGTACACTGACCGTTAGTGCCGTTTGGACACTTTCATCCTGCGATTGTTTCCCCTTAATGAAACGTTGCAATACTCTGAAAAAAGAGAATATTTGGCATTATGGCTTCATAAATTTCGCGTAGAGTATACTAACTCACACTGGATTAATCTCCGCAACCTTCTTGATTCGAATCTTGAACACAGGTGGTGGTCTGCCTCCTGGCTGGGAACTACCATTTACCACAACATCGTACTTTGATTTTTCACAAATGAGTCGGTTGGAACTTCAATAACGAGGCTACGCAGGAGACTTACTTCTCGCATATCAGCACCTCCAAAATCAATGACATGTGGCATGAACAGATTTTTCTTTCCGTCGTAACTCCCTTTGGGAAGGAATTCCTCTTTTTGTTGGAGTTCTTTCACCAGTTGCATTGTGAATCGTGGAGGCAGTGTCTTCTCGGAGACGATGTCTGGTGAACATGAGTCACTTGTTGTAGATACGGGACAATGAATGACCTGGTTCGAAATGGCTTACCAACTAGTAGTTCCGAGAGCAGATAAGATGATCAGCTATCATGATCATCAACCATTCAAAGCCATTCAATCAACATACCATCGTAGTGGTGTATGATCTTCTGGGGCACCTGAACCACACAGGTGTTAGTTTTGACTTTGATATTTCTTCCTGCGGTTCCATATCCTGGGCGTTTGACGCCAACGGTCGTTATATGGGCTAATGAAAAGAAAGAAAAGAAAGAAAAGAAGAAAATTCGATATTGATGAAACAAATGCAAAAGGGGCATGATACAAGGTAATACCTGTTGACCCAGAGGGCTGGAGGCCTTCACTAGTCGTCTGAGCTCCGCGTCCGATACTTTGAGGACGTCCGCCGCCACGGGCACCTCCGCCTCCGCCTCTCCCTCTTCCTCCCCAAGCTGTACCGCCTTCTGTGGTTGGACGTGGCGGCATTGTAGTTATGATTTGATAGTAGAGTGTAGCAGCGATGTGTTATAAGTCAAAGTGAGGAAAGGCGTTTGCCTGGAATTTCTGAAGGCTCGAAGGGCATTATATACACTGCGCATCTGACGACGCGGCAATTTCCTGCGTAGTCTGACCGTGCCAAGATGAACCTTGATAGAAGTAGAGGACGTGCCCGAGAGGGGAGGGTGTTCATGTTAGTCTTTGACTACGCCCACTGTATCACCCCGTGGTTGTCATCTGAAAACTGCGCCGCAGGGGTCAAGTGGGTCGATACATTGAATCATGATAAGCCCTACGCACCGCAAATGCTTCGAATCGAACTGATAGATCGATAGGCAGAGACTCCTCAGGTTTTATATCGTACTGAGTTGGGCTTCACGATACGATTTATCTATCCACAGTTTTCATACGTCTCAGCACTCGTGAACAAAGATGATCAAGTGACTTTATCTCATTGCAGTTTCTCAAACTTCTTTGATAAATTATTGCCTTGAAACTCGAAGATTCAAGATATTTTGAGTTCGTATCGGTGTGGAAGCACACTCAGTTTGCTGTTGAAAGATGACAGTCGTTTGGACTTTGGCCCGTGCAGTGGTGGTTAGCGTAGATCTCCTCTAAAGCGTCAGCCAAATAGTGACTGCGACGCTCAGAAACAGCAATACATTAATGAGGGTTGGCGCATTTACGTCCCATCCGACTGTGGACAGAGATAGAAGAGATCGAACATGCGACTCGCAGATCATGACATCTCCTGACCATCTGACAATTAATACGAAGAAACGGTCAGATCATCACTCAACTCGTTCCCTTAGACCCAAGATTTGTACTATCCCTGTACTATCCACACTTGCCTCATTGCCGCCTTTTAGAGAGCTGCAGAGAGCTGCTCAGCGCTCAGCCTCCTCGGTAAGCTAGTTGAGGTTTTTATAACAAATTCCATGGTGGCTCAAGTACGCAAGCACATGAGTGGCATGATTGAAAAACATAATATGATGCTGGTCGAAGAAATTGTGTCGGAGGATTGAAGTGTGAGGTGAAATTTGATGCATTGATGCCAGATTGATGCGCAACACCAGATGGGCGTCAAATTTCCACGCCACGTGTATGCATATTCCTTTCCAAGTTTCCTTTTTCTGAAATCAAACGGACGGACGGAAAACTCAAGAGAAAGGGCCTAACAAACCTTGGTAGTCGTACGTTCATCTTTATTTAGCGCCGCTATGAGCTTACCAAGGCTTGTTTTCCCGCTTACAGTTTAACTCGTCATAGCGGAACATAAGATCAAGGATACATTGGACTTTCGACTACGCCCACAGGATAATCTATTTGCCAACACTCACTTTGGTTGCAGAGTACAATTGGAATCGTGGCACTCTCAACGTCTTATAAGCCGTAGTTTGACTAGAATTTAGGAGGAACAAGGAGGCGTATGTTTAAAAGCATCAACAGCGAGCAGGTACCCAGCGATCTACCCTTCCGAGCGACCGCTTCCTTTACTAGGCCTTGAATATAATCGATTTATACTCCGCATTTATCCTGGTATGTTATCTGTCTTTAGTCGTTCCGACGTGAACTTAAGCCTAAACAGCTATAATGGCTTCTTCACCCATATCATCACCACCTCTGGCGTCTCCCAACCCTCTTTCCTCTCCTAACGTTCCTTTGCCTATCCCAAACTCACCAATACCTTCTTCACCTTCCTTCTCTCCTCGTCCAACACCCCCTGTTCGTCGCGCATCCACATCTTCGGTGACAATCCCTATCCCAGGGAAGAGCATCCTGAAAAAGCCACCCCCACCTCCTACTGGGCTGTTGTCGAGGATCACGAGCGGAATCAGCGTCAATGGTATCGGAGGAATGAGCATGGGTGGGTTGGGCAAGTTCTTTGGAAGCGGAACTGGTGGTAATGCTACCTCAAGTGTGAACTCAAATCTCGCCACCATTCCAGAACCGCCAATCGATACTGTTCCTTCTTCGACGCCCCCGTTGAATCCCGCTCTCAAACGCGCACACTTTATTCTCCCGCATATGGCTGTTGTGTACCCCATATCGAGTTCTGCGCCTCCACGGACACCAACGACTCAGATGGAGAAAAAGGCGGTAGAGAATAGGGAGAGGGAAAGGAGGAGGAAGGTTGTGAGCGGTGATTCTATAGGTAGCGGTGGTTCCGCTGTGTCTACCACCAACCAGAGCGAATCGAGCGGATATACGACTCCAGTCAATGAGGATTATCGCTATGGTCTTTCCACTGATTCTCCTCCGACACCGATAGGAGTATCAGGCGCAGGATGGTGGAGCATGGATAAGGTCGGCGCATTCTATAAAGAATGTTGCGCTGCATCAGACGAGTTTCCAGATCCAGCTATATCCAAAGCCTTATTGAGGTATTCTACCTCCGCTGCAGCATCCACCTCGTTAACAACCCTATCCACTAATCCAAACTCAACGAATAATGCATTAACGCCAATCACCGCCAACCCAAACCCCATCTCTGCTTTGCCGTCTTCCATGTCAGCATCTGCACCACGTACCCTTGATCTTACCGGTATCTCTCTTTCTCTAACGCAAGCCGAGATCCTCGCAGACGTGCTTTCTATCGAATGGGGTCTACGCACGCTCATTCTCTGTGAATCTAACCTGGACGTGATAATACTCAAACCGATATTACACGCGCTTTTACTCAACAATACGTTGATTTATCTGAGTGTGGCGTCGAACTCCGGCTTGGGAAGGTCGAGTAAGAATAGCGTTGCCGGTGGAGGTGGGGGACTCAATTTTAGCGGTGGTTTTGGCAGCTTGAAGGGTGCAGTGAGTGGGGGAGCTGTTACTGGATGGGTCGTACTCGAGGCGTATTTGAGTAAATCGAGATTGAAGGTTCTGGATTTATCGATGAACGTATTGGATAAGAAAGCGATGGAGAGTGTGGTCAGAGGTGCTCTCGGGTCATTGGGTGACGACTCGACTTCATCTTCTTCCCGTTCGCCTTCGACCGAATCTCTTTCAGCAATCCTAGAACCTCATAATTCTCACTCTCACTCTTACTCTCCTTCTCCGTCCGTGATTTCGCTCACCCTCGACTCAACAACTATCAAATCTTCCGCTGCTCTCGACGTTCTTGCGCGCGCCGTGCGTACTTCGCCGTCGCTTCGTACTCTTTCATTGAGAAATTGTCGGATCGGAGCGATGGGGAGTAGAGGAGGGATAGCAGTTAGTTTGATGGTGAGGGATTGGCCCGATAGTGTCCCAGGAGGTACAGGACCAAGTGGAAATGGGTCTGGGAATGCATCGGGGAGCAATTCGTCTTCGGCGTCCGTGTCGATGCTCAATCCGTCATCTTCAACTCCAGTCAATACCTCGCATCCTCAGTCTACAACCTCCATCCAAAGACTTCGTCGACCTGCCGCGCTCACGAATTTGTTCGATAGCGTAACTTCTCCGCCTGTGACATCCACTCCTACTACAAACCCAGCATTCCAGTCATTATCATTTTCCAAAACACCATTATCAGCCAAGCCGTCACCATCTGCCCCTCTCCAAAAACCACTTCTCCCGCCCCCGAGACATCCTGTAAATTCTAATATGGAGTTAACCTCAAAGCCTAATTCTCTGCCGCCACCTGCTGCTCACCCGCTTTCACATTCTTCGAATCTCCCACCACCTCCACCGATCCATCCGACAAAAATTCCTCCTCAAACGACTTATACACCGTACGTTCCTCGTTCAAAACGAGCTGTCCTTGGTGCCGCACCTGGCACCGAATCTGGGCCACCCACCCCTACTACACCTTCCGGACCTTTAACCCCGATGAAATCCGCCACACCATTTACCCATACACCGATAACTCCAACCTTGACAACCGTCAGTCGGGGAGGCGTCACGGCTCTGACTTCTACCAACGATTCCAACAACCTTTCTTCTTCCGATATTGCATCAAATCATGCGATTGATTCGAATTCGAATTCTTTAAACCCGAATGTTATCAATGCTATAACGCACAATCATGGTGGGGCGACTCTCGGTGCGCAGCCTATGCCGCCTTCTGTGGCAGCGTTGAACTCTGCGTCAGCGGCGTTGTTGACTCAGGTGAGAGCGCTGGATGCGTTACCGAGGATAGGGAGCTTGAGGGTGTTGGACTTGAGGGGGAATGAGTTGAGGGTGAGTGGTGTTTCGTTGGATCTTTGTTTCTCTGGGATTTTGGTGTTCCTTTTCTATCTCTCGGGGTCTTCATTTTCTGACTCTGAATTTTTTCTTCATGTATAGAATCACATTACGTATCTGGCCCAAGTGCTGAAACGAAATCGAACCCTGAAGTCCCTTAATCTCCAAGATAACAAACTCGACCCGAAGGCGCTGGTGGTCATCGCTGAAGCGTTGAAGTATAATGCAGCATTGGAGGAATTGGATTTAGGTAGGAATCCGTGTTGCGGCGTAGTCGGTGGGGTAGGGATTGCCTCAGGAGGCGATCCTACGTTGACTCGATCGTCTACCGTTTCTTCGACGAACTCAACGAGTTCATCATCTTCTTCCATACGGTCGTACGCAAGTTCCTACACGCCCTCCATGTCAACGCCCACATCCTCAACAACCTCCTTCGTTTCGTATAAACCGAATCCACCGTCCAACGTTTCACTGACAACCGCTCACACGCAACCACGTTCACAACTCTATTCAAATCCCCATCCTTCAACGACAGGCTCTGCTTTTTCCTCTCATCCTTCGTCTGCCCCACCACAAGCCCAACCAAACCTCGGCCTCGAAGGCCTTCACGCTCTTCGTCTTGCTCTCGCTCTCAATACTACTTTGACTCGTCTTTCCCTCTCCGCTACTCATCTAGGCGACGCAGGCGCGATTGCGCTGGCGGAGTGGATGGGCGAGTACAGGGGGTTGAGGTGGTTAGATTTGACGAGGAACTCTGCTGCGGAGGTGAGCTCTAAGTCTCTGGGTCTGAGTGGAGTAAGCGGATCAGGGCTAGGCGGCCTGGGACAAGCGGGGGTGATGGCACTGGCACAGGGCGTCAAGGTGAATAGGACGCTGAGGTGTTTGGACGTAGAGATTCCACCAGGGGTAGAGGGATACGCGAAGTAAGTTTATCTGTCTTTTCTTTTACTTGATTTTGCCTCCTTCGCCTTCTCTCTCTTTTGGTTGTAATACTGCTTCTTCCTCATTTCGTTACCAGTTCACTTTCATGTTTAAATTTAATATATATATATATTTCATTCTCACCTGCTTTACAAATAGCGACTGTGAACGACCATTGTTCTGATTCTTTTTCTTGTTGTATTCACTCAGATTATCAAGAGAAATACTCAACACTTGTATTCGGAATGTCGAAGCTAGCGCTCGAGAGCAGGCCGAACAGGCTGAACGGGGTGGAGAGAATCGAGAACAACAGGACGATTGGAATATCACAAAAGACCCAGTTCATCGTGCAAAGGATTGTATGGAGGATCTCAAGAAATACCTCAAAATAGTCTCTTCCACGAATTCCGCAGCCTCCATCACTTCCACCACCTTCTCATCCCCGACAACATTTAACACATCTCTATACCCACATCCTCATGCCAATGCCGACGTCGAAACACTCCTACAGCGTTCAAAGTCTGCGCTGGATGACCTCACGAATGTCATTTCTGGCCTGCTTGAGGATACGTCCGAGTTATCATTCGACGGTCCTGTCAAAGAAGCGAAAATGCAGGAAGTTTTGGAGTTGAGTGATGTGCTTAGTGCACTGGTTGGGAATCTTGAGGAAGTTATTCGCAAGAACACTGCTCAAGAGTCGGTGTTGAATGAGAAAAATGAAGTTCAAGGGATGGCTGGTGTGAGCACGAACGAGGCGGTAGATGTTCCCGGTGCAGAAGGCAAAGAATCTGGTCGAACTAGTCTTCCCTGGAAGGAGAAACCGAGCCTACGTGTTGAAGTTCCGCTAAATCATCCTACTCCCTCTGTCGCTTTTTTAACATCATTGTCTTCATCTATGTCTGCTTCAAACACCTTGTCAGATTCTACTGTCTCCAGTTCCGGACCTACCTTCACGATTACAGATTCGCCTACACCTTCACCACCTCCAAGTACTTCCCCAAGACCATCCAGTCCTATACATCCTGTTCAAGCCTCCGACGCTTCTATCGCATATGAAGAACATGACGTACTAATACCGACTTCAGACAAAGGCAAAGCCCGAGCTCCTCCAGAACCAGAGCGACATGAGCCAGTACTCAGTCCGACTGCGGTGTTGTTGAGGAACGGTGTGAGAGGTGCTTCGAGCTTGGGTCTTATAGGAAGTCCGTTAAGCAGCTTGGGAGTAGGAATAGGATTGAGCGATGACGGGTTGAGTGAGAGTGAGGGAGAAGGGGAGATTGAGGATGAGTATGAGGATGCGGTAGATCGTGCAGGTGGAGATGAAGGTGAGAATGGCGAGGAGGAGGCAGAGGCTGGAGTTCGGTGAGTTTTGCTGAATCAACGAGATGCTTCATCATGGTCCTGAGTTTATTCCTTCCTGGTAGATCTCGAAGTTGGGTTGCAGAAGAAGGAGAGGTATTCCGAAAAGGAAATGTTCTTCTTGGACCGGAGGAAATGGAGGGAGAATACGATGGAGAGGAGTTACGAAGGGAGGTGTGTAGATTTGCTTTACCATTTCAACCCATATCCCATATTTTCTTCCCACTGACTTTCTTATCTTCCTCCGATGACACCTTTTACTTTCTCTGGTTAATATAAAACGGATACTAATTCATCTAACTTTGTTCTTTTAGCTTCTCGAAGCCATGGTTGAACGACCCGCACCACGGTCCCTTCGGATAGATGACCCAGATGATTATGGGACCGTCTTGACTCCTTCCACTTCATCCCCTTCCGCTGGTGGCTCAGCATTATCTACTCCGCTCTCGCCACCCCATTCTTCAGCATTCCTACCAACATCAAGCCTGCATTCATCATCCTCATCATCTGGTCCAATATCTAGCCTGTCGACACCGCTTGCATCACACTCCGAAGATGATCTCCGATTAACCTCCCCATCATCTTCGATGTCTTCGATGTCAGGCGGCACAACGCCAACGCAAGAAATTAATGCTTCATCTGCTGCTGCTGCTGACGTTTCACCGTCATCGTCATTCGCAATGGTAAGACCATACGTGCCACGTACACGCTCATCTTTTTCGGGAATTTCTCTCAATCAAAGCCAGGGGAAGATGTCCGGTGGATGAGCAACACATGGGCTTGTCACCCTACAGCTTACGGAGGTGATCAGTTTGGATATAGCTAGACCAAGGTATATAACCACTGAATGCTTGGGGTAGAGGGTATTAACAGAATTTACACGATTCTACAATTACACTTACAGTATATACCATGTTTTGGATATACAATACTCGTTCATCCACTCTGAATCGTTGCGTGTAATTCTTCCAGGTATTCATGTATGTCTTCTACTGAGCCCCGAGGGAGTATGGGGAAACATCCCAGGCAAGGGGGTGTCAAATGATAGTTGAGCTTGGAATTACTGAGTGCTTTCTCTGTTCTTATACAACAGACCCAATCAAACCCAGAGATAGCCGGAATAAAACTCTTGATTATACACGATTTCATCAATGAAAATCTTGTGAATCCCATAAAAGCAATGATGATTTGGGTTTTGGCAATCCACAAATTCTCGCGGAATCCACTGAAATTCGAACAATAGGTTGTGGGATGGAAGGGAGGGAGATTCAATCATTAGCTGGTATTGTCTAATGCAAAATTTGGTGTATGAATTGAAGAGAAATGGAAAGAATCTTACCATTATTGGTGGATGTGGGTGGCTGCCTACAGCAATTAGGATTTCATGAAATTGCTCCTGTGAAAAGAAATATTAAAATGGAGGGTAATTGAACATGAAGGTAAGCAACAGACATGGATCTGAAGCCATCTTTGACTGAACAATCAACGGTTGTGGAGTGTCCTACTTCTGCATTTATTTACAATGACCATGGGACAGCCTAAGAACAGTATGAACACCGCCATGAGCCGCCACCCAGATTAACACAAATGCACAAATGCTGGAAGTCATTGTGAATACAAATGTCTGCACCATCTTAAGTATGAAGTGACCAATCACTCTTGGCAATCCCTACTTGAGCAATGAGTGTGAAGGTCCTCTCAATTTATCCACATACACATTGGTGCAAGCCCTCATAGAGAATCACCTGCTGCCGGCAATAATTTTTGACTCAATGCAATAAGCAGTGAGGGAAAGCTTTTGTTACATTGCTACCTGCAAAACCTGTATACTCGCCAGAGCAACGATACTGTCTGGAGAGAGTGCTCTCCAGCAATGAAAGCACCCAGAGCAAAAATCAAAGCCTGCTCTGGGTGCTTTCGTCTATTTAGCCGAAAATACAGGTTTTGCAGATGTGGCCCCGATCATCGGGGCTAAGTTGGGGTGCTGACTCCAGTCAGCATTGCATTCATTGGTGCTTCCAATGTTCAGTGATGTTTCCAGTTTCAAGAATGAGTACCATATCATTCACGGTAGGTGTTATATTGTAGGAGTAAAATTCAAAAGAATTACTTTTGAGTCAGAGGTGAACATACATGCTTTGACAAGGAAAATGAAAAACTGCATTGCTGTAGGACCAGTATACAGAATATCAGTATTAGAAGCAGCATATTTGTTTCAAGCACCCTTTGTGCAAATGCCTAACAGTCATTCTTGCGGATCCCATCTGCCACAACTTGCAAAAATTCATGAGGTTGGTCCCAGTGTGCCTGCATCAACAGTGAAAACTGATTTTCAATCTAGTTCTCCAGGTAAGGAAGTCGGAGTGCTCACAAAATGGTTTAATCCGACCATGTCTAAGAAGTGGATCTTCCTACCAATGACTCTACCATTTTTCTTCAAAGCTGCCTCATACAATCTCTTGGTTTCAATCTCCCCCCAAGCACACATCCAATTTGTACTTGTAACTCCAATATACGTGACATCCACATTTGGGAACCAAGAGCTGACACTCTCAGTATCAAATAATGCCTTCTCGCTTAGTTTACAGAGAGTTGCTTGAGAAGGCGGCATAAACCTGTTTGAATAGTTGAATACTATATGAAATTTTGGCAGGGTGGAACAAAGAAATTCACTTACGTCAATACCTCTGATTTCATGGCCTCCATTTCAATCCCCTTTGCCTTATCTTCCTCAGACCAATCATATACAGAGGTTCTCCTGGTTTTTTTAGGAATACCATTCAAATCATGGATAGTAGCTGATGATGGTAAACTTCGAGTGGCAAAGTCATAGCATGGATGATCATAGTATGAGCTGACCCATTCTGAAAAGGCAACCGGGATATCTTCAGGTTTGAGGCTGGTGTCCTCCCAAGGAACATAGTTTTTGTTGTCGAATGGTACTGGATACCCAAAAGCAACATGAGGCGGGTCTGGAAAGTGTATATAAATGAAACCTTGATATCAAGAACTGACCACACAATTTACCATAGAGCATAAACTTCCCAATGTACTGTTGCAACAATGCATATTCCTCATTAGCAATCATTGGATTATGAGCTGCTCCAAAAATTGAAAAAATCATCTGGCATCCAGCGGACCAGCCCATGATGGCTATACCCCCAGACATGCTGGATGACAATTTCATCTTCAACTTGGGAATTTGTTCTTGCTCAATGAAAATCTTCAAAAATTGAGCAAGCTGAGCACTCAATCGTTCCCAAAATGTCTGACTCCCTTGTTCAATCTCCTGAACTTCTGCAGAGGTATAGGGTGTAGATCCTACATAATTCCTTCGATGAAAAAGGACTGTGCGGAGATTGAGGGCTTGGCCAAACAAATGCAGCTTGTGAAATTGGTCTATGTAGTATAATAGTAAATGGGAAACTCAATTTAAACTGGATGCAGACGTGTAATGATATATTATACGTACATGCATTAAATGCTGAGCCATGTATAATAAGAACAGTGGTGTAGTCATCAGAGTTGAGGGGTGCTCCACTATCTGTGAAGGATAATTCAGTTCCTTCGGGTAGAGAGTATGTTTTGAAGATATTTGACATAGAATGGTACTGATAATTTCAGTGGCAAGGTGTATGTTATAAGAAAATGGCTCTCAGGGAATTTTGGTCTTTATATATGAATTAGGATAAAATTTGCAAGCTCTTGCAGGTGGTCCCAGGGACTTCGATACTTCTCCAAGGGTCCATCCATTAATCAACTTATACATAGGGGTCGGACTATCCTTTCATACCATTCAGATTTCCATATTTGAGACTTCTTTCTTTTGATCCTGAAACTGACAAGTCAATGTTCCGCAGTAAGTCCAAGCCCCACAGTAGGGCGGTGGGTTGTCAGATGATGATATCTATATATCTATATATATATATTCTTTTGTCAAGCATACATATGTACAATGTTTCAATGGAAATATCCTCCCATGGATTCTGATGGAACCTGTATCATGACAACATGTGCATGCAAAGAAAATTCAAATTGAAAACCATCAGATTTCTGATATTATATTCTCGTAGGCGGGAGGGTCGAGCTTCAATTTTGTGTGATCATTTGAATACTTGGTCCGGCAATTTCTCATACATAATTCCGCTTTTACCACCACTGTATATCGGTAGGTAGAATTTTGCGTTCCGTCGGTGCGTTCTGCGTTCACGTTCGCGTTTCGTGCGTTCATATGCGTTCATATATTTATTATATTATGTACAATAATATGATTTTAGTGTTCAATTATTGATTACTTCGATTGTACTATACATAATGTGTGCATAAACTGTACAATATGTAGTAGATTAGTGGAACAATAGTAACATTTCAGTCAAAATATCGAAATTTAACAATATTTATGTAAACTCGGAACGCAAATTTGATACTAGTGTACCCCTGCGGGGCCCTAAAAACCTTGCTCCCCGATTTGTAATGAACACTTTAAATATAATTCAACGTCGAATCGTACATTACACAGTAGTTTTCAGACAAAGCAACTGGAGCATGCATTCACGAACTGATTGGAGCCAACTGTCCGTATACTTTCCATCAACTTGCTGGCTTATGTTAATAAGACCATGTCCTTGCACTCTGCTACCAACCATGTACCAACTTTGAATACTATCCCATCCTTTTTCAGTGTCGATGAGCAGTGCGTCATACTGCTGGCCATCTACCTCTTTTTCCAACACAGCCCACCTTGGAGCTAAAGGCACTTGTGTCCTGACCACGTAACCAATCACATCTTCATCGGCGTCCATGAACCACTCGTATTGTCTGCGAACCGGCTTTAATCATAGGACCGGACGCAGGTCAGGGTTATTCTGCAACAGTGCTGCCAATACGTTGATGACCACTGTTGCAGGGGGATAACGTAGTTCAACAACTGCTGACCTCGGAATTTCTGCAGATTCTCTCGGGTCGAGCTCAATGTCAAATATTGTGCCCCATACAGGCGTGGAATCAATGATGACTGAGCAGGGCATTCCAATGTAAACGGGCATACGTCCAGGAATAGCACCACAGTCGCAAATGTTATCTTGCAACAGCTTCAGTTCAGCTTTAGTCACGGTTGCACCAATGGAAAACGTAATGTCGTTGAAGGAATTGAACATGTACAACGTCGCATTGAGAGCCTTCGCGACTTCAATCAGAAGGAACTGGTTAAGTTGTTTGCATCTCTCCCTGGAATTACTAACGACTACTGCATTACGCCTTGCATGTCGTTTGACAAAGGAGGCCATGTTAGCAACACTTGCATTCAACAACTGTATATGGTCACGTCCGATTGTCGCGAGCCTGATTGTGTCCAGAAATGTGTTTGAGGTCCTGTCATGTATAGGCTCAGTGTCAAGCCAGTGTACATTGGACAAAAATTTGTGAGTGATGGGATTATCGTGCAGCCAGAATGCTTGATTATGATTCTTAAGTGGGGCTAGCTGATGAATGTCTGCAAAAATAACGACGTTCCTGTGTCCAAAATAGGTCGTGGCACCTTCACAACCATACCTTTTGTTCAACTGTTCAGACCATCCTGTCAATACACCCATTTCCAACGCACTCCCCACATCGACAAAGAAATATTCCTGGCCGCAATCCATTGTAGTCGCGTGTGGAATGGACTCCATCGGAACACCGCCAATAAGCGCAGCACCATGCTCCATAGCGGCGCCCTTGAAAGCCAATGTGGGACTGTGGTGATCACTGATGAAATCGAACAGACCACACAACAACAAGGTTTTGCCACTGGACGCGCTTCCGTGCACCAGGATAAGCAATTGTTTGACATCTTTTCCTAATCTGTTTGCGTCGACATGTCGTAACACTTCATTGTAAATGAATGTCTGTCATCCTCGTGGGTGAAACAATGTCGACTGAAAGCACATCTGAGTTCAATTCAATAAGTGGGTGAGCGGTACATACCATGTCCGAAGAACGTCCTCTGTATGCTTCTGTATGTGGAGTTTGTCCCGTGTTAAGTACTGTTCAATCCCCGCTGATAAGCCATTCCTGAATCTTGTCAGGTTCAAATAAGTTATCAAGCAAGTAATATACAGGGTCAATCAATCAATATATCTATCTGTCTCCGGATCGGAGTCTGTAGGAGCAACTAATATACAGGGTCAATCAATCAATATATCTATCTGTCTCCGGATCCAAGTCTGTAGTGATAACAGCTGATCATGCTAATTGGTATTTCCTGTCTCCCCTTCCGCTCCTCGCCTGGCTCTTTTCGTGGCAGATGATTTAACCAAAGTGCTCCCAGGTCTTTTCGCTGTTCCAGGTGTGCCACCTGTAAAGACATTGAATAACGCCCGACGCCATTAACAATGTCGTAGGAACACAACTCACCAGCGATTGGCACCTGCACATCATGACTACCAGATGCAGCCGTGCTCATAACACCTGCATTGACTGTCGATTGCGAGGGAGGGGCTACAGCAACAAATCAGCATATCAACCACACAACCAACAATTAACTGGCTTACGTGTGAGCGGTGCGAATGAACCGGGGGCGTCTTCATTGCCCATTGCATTCTTCAAAGGTAGAACTGTAGCGTTGTCAACTGCAACATCTACAAAACATCAAAGAATTATCATCAGTAAACAGACAGAATTGCCTTTAGCAAAAAAATCAATTCCCCACCCGGCAGGTGAATTTGCAAGGGGGGTAGATCCACATCCTCAGCAGCCTCGTGTGCATCTTCGAGGATTGTCAACCTCTTGAGGTCCAGTGCAAACCCCCAGTTAGGGTCGGACTTGAACTTCCATCCTTGGATAACAACGTCAACAGCGACCATTGCACCTTTGATTGCGCCCTGTACACAATTTGCAGCCACTTTGGAGCCGAGAGAGTCGAACACCGGAAAATCAACTATTGCATGCGCTTGCCGAGCCTCCACCCAGAACGGAGTGTTCTGCTGACCTTCTGGGGTAATGGTCACAATGGTAGCTTTGTGGAAGAAGTTGGTTAGGCAACGTCGAATATGCACATTTAATAGATACACACAGTCAGGATCTTCGCCAGCCCTCAACGCCTGCAAAATCATCAGCTATTGTGCACAGTTATTATTTCGAGAACAAACACGGAATAGTGGACTTCCGAACCTGAACGTCCCATCGTTCATTGTCGGATCTTCTTCATACCACAGAAACTTGACATCGTGATTCCGGTCCTTGGTAAGTAAGCACATAATGTCCTTCAACGTTTGAATGGATTGGTCCCAGTCAAGCTCGAATTTGCCATTGAATGCAGGTCCTAGCATTGCTGTCCGTTTTCCATGCTTAGCCGCCTTCTTGGAAGGGACCCAGTTGCCGGTCATACCAGTGAAGTTGTTATTATTGAGCACACGGCTGACAAAAGTGACCACTTTTGCCTTAGGTTTACCACCACCCGGCACGCGAACATTAGAAAACAGAAATGTTTTGTCATCACGAAAGAATGCACCGGACGACATGATGGTGTTATTCGGCTTTCCCATGTAGTTATCGAGAGACAGGAAATGTTCACGCCTATTGGCACTGATATCGTTCAGCATGCTGGTAGAGAAAAGAATCAGTAAAGAGCAGACTGTAAGAAGGAAGTGATACGCAGTACTTGGGAGATTACAGAAGTAGGCAAATATGCAAGCAATGTTTACATGTACTCTGTTTTAAGCCTCAAATGTCCATCCGATGTCGACAAGGTTTGCAGATATAGTTCGATCATTAGACAGTATTACAGATAGGATATTGAAATATCAAAGTCTGTTAAACATCTACCAAACGAGAACGGGAACTGATAGGAAGCGGAGGCCACCTCAGGAGTGCCCGTACTTGGTAGCGATAGTCAGCGGGGGCCGTCTTAGCACAGTACAAATGGTCGGATGTGTGATCAACATTTTACTGGAGAAATACAATGTCTGTGGCTTGACTGCGAAGTGCACCATCAAACTCCTCTTCTTTCCGACTCAAGACGGTGGCAATGTTATCCTTGGACACTGTTGCGGAACAGTTAGCACGAGCAACCAAGAAAACCATAATTGATACTTGTGCCGCATTCAGTATTACCTTCTCCCCAGCAGAAGTACGGTCAAAAGCCACAATGGCGCAAAGACTGACCCAAGTTCACTCCGAGCGCCTTGAACAGATCATAACACAGTTGGGAAATTTTTCACGTAATAAGAGGAAGGCGACAGCAGGTGCACCCCCGAACACCAAATGGCGGCGGGTTGTGGCAAACCACCGTGAAGACGAGGACAGCATTGAGGCGATGGAGCTAGTGGAAGTGATCCGAGGACCGTTCTTGTCAACACCCACTGAAAAACAACGCCAAGCAATTGTAACTGAATTCATTACAAGGACAAATAATGACAGTACCAACTCGGGAGTATGTTATTGTTGTGCGCGGGAGATGCAAGCAGTGGACTTGTGCGAGGTATCTCTGGAACACCTTCCCAACAACTGATTGTTGGAGCTGGAAGAGGCTCATGCTGCACATCACTTAACTGGTGGTCTCTTGCTGTACAGAGATCCGAAAAGTTTGCGAACACCAGAGACTGTTTGCCTTGATTGCATAAGCGATCTTTTGCAAGCCAAAAGACCACAGCTTTCACTCGCTAACAACATGTGGATTGGAGAAACACCTTTCGAGTTGTACATCCTCACCCTCCCAGAGTACATACTCGTGTCACGCTTTCATGCCGCCGCATATGTTGTGAAGATGTACCCAAAGAAGAGGTCTGCTTGCTGGATTCCAAAAGATCAGCTGACCAGTGCCTTGAAGGGCAACATATCGTCATACTTTATGAACAGTGAAGAAATCACTCACCTTGTTGATGATTCACACCTCCCACCAAGGCAGGGTATACTCGCTGCCATGATTGCGATTACTTTCATTGGGAAGCAAAACATAAGTATGAACACATTGAAAACTCTGTTCATGGTTCAGCACGTTAAAGTTGTGAATGCGTTGCATTGGCTCATTGCAAACAATAAGTGCTACTCGCACATTCAAATGTCCAGTATCAACATCAATGCATTACCTGAAAATGGAGTTCCGCAAGAACTATTGACGACTGTCAAGTATTCAGAGGACAAATTTCACTTTGAAGAAGAGCGACAAGGGTACGTGCCTGATGGTGAGGAAGATGAAGAACATTGGGCCGAAGACCAGAACAATCCTTATGAGCCACTTTGTGAAGGATCAGAATCGGAAGAAGAGGAGAATACAGCAAGTGACACACCAGGTAAATACAAAAATTGAAACCTGCATTTGTGTTTACCCGTTTGTAGGAGTCTTTGAAGTTAGCGCCAGTGGAGTCGTAGATTTAGAAGGCAACTGCATCCCGCAAAGTGAGCTCCTTAGTAATGCATTGGGAAATCTGCAACGCCAGGATGCCCAGGTGGGGCAGGGCCAGACAACACCGCAATATGCGGTTAGAATAGGGGGCTATGTGAATGAGTATGGACGACGTGAAGCAAATGGTACCCCTTCCACCGGCCCATCTTCAAATCCAAATCATTTGTTGGGCTGCTTTCCGCAATTATTTCCTTATGGTTGTGGTGGATTCGAGACATCACGCCAATGCCAAGTTAGTTATGCTGCGCATGCTAAATGGGCACTGCAATACGGGGATCGACGATTCCGTCATGACATGCAGTTTGTCTTCCAGGTATTTGGCGTTATTCAAAAACGAGCAATATGTACTTCGGCAGCGTTGAAGATGTCTAGGGCAGACTTTGTTCACAATCAGTATGCGATAGAGAGATTGAAACCAGGCAACTTTGCAACCACAGCTGAAGAAGAGAGAAACAGTTCACGCTTCAGTAACCCAGTGATGCGGTCGCTCATGAACCACTTACGCTCTGTGCGTTCAAGTGTACCGGGGACTGACTCCTCCCGAACTAGTGTGCGCTCCCAAATATGGTCCATGTCTACGATGATCAATGCACCTAATTTGTGGGTGACGCTGAATCCATCCGACATCAACAATCCAATCGCGCAAGTGTTTGCAGGAGAACAAATCGATCTCAATAATTTCGACGCTACAGTTGAAGCATATGTCGGCATGGTAGAAACCCAAGGATGTGGCATGCTCCATGTGCACCTGATAATGTGGTTGCATGGCTCGCCATCACCTTCGAAGATGAGAACCTTCCTACTATCGGAAGAATTTCGAAAGAAGATTGTCGCATTCATTAAGACCAACGTACAAGCAGACGTAGGTTTAAGTCAACCAGACTTCCTCAAGTTAACCCCCAAGCCAGGTATATATTTCAATCGGCCGATTCCACCGAGTGACCCAAAATATTCGGAGAAGCGTGATAGTCGGACAAAGCTCGTTGCACGCACTGTACAGCTTCACAGCTGTGAGGTTGGGAGATGTTTGATTGTCAAAAACAAACGACTGGTGTGTAAGAACCGCGCACCTTTCCAGCTATCAGATACAGACTGGGTGACTGAAAACGGGGAGTGGGGAATGCGGAGAGTAATACCTTTCTTGAATGGCTTCAATCCCACGATATCAGAGTTACTAATTTGTAATCATGACGTGAAGCTAGTAACCAATGGCAATGAAATGCAGGACATGACAATGTATGCCACGAACTATTCCTTGAAACAACAACCTAAAACTTGGAATGAATCAGCGCTACTCGCGAAACAGCATGCCTTTCATGTCGAACAAGAGTTGCAATCGCATGAGTACATGAAGGCCAGTCAGCGGCTCATCACTCGTTGTGCAATATCATTGAACAGGGAGAAGGAGATGAGTGCCCCCGAGGTCATCAGCCATTTGATGGGCTGGGGCGATCGGTACATATCCCATCACTTTGTCTCTATTTATCTTGATGGTATATCGCATGCACTGAGGAATGTGTTCCTGATTCTACAAGAAAAACAGTGAGTGGTATAAATCAGTGGCATAAAATATTAAAGTGTAATTGTGAACATGTAGTTGGGTGACGAGGTTGGATGACAGAGGTGAAGAAGTACATGAGCAGGTCGCATTTGACTGTGATTCCGAGGTAAGTACATGCATAAGTGCCAAAAGAAATCCTGTTGACAACACCATCAGTTCGAACAAGTACAAGTGCAGGTAGAGGATGGCTCGGTGAAAATAAAAAACCAACTATTGGCATATGTGCACCGAGGCAAAACACTGGAGGATTACGACCTCTTAGACTTCTTTACAAACACATATGAGAAATACAAAACTCACAACAAAAAACATAACGTGGATTCCCCACCATCCACAACACCTCGGCGAGGATGACCAACGAGTACGAGGCACCCATACATAGGTAATTATCATGAGAAGCACATACGGTTAGTATGCACAACCTGACATGAAACAATGCCGCAATCCATTGGAAAATGGTTCCCGTGCAACGACCGCAAGGAGACTCGGCTACAGTACATTTTAACCATGTTGACCATCTTGAAACCATGGAGACAACTCACCGATATAACATCCGCCCACGTATCTGCTAATGCCGCTTGGTACACTTTTGAAAATGCAACGTCTGGGAAATATAATTCGTTCTTGGAAAATGTTCAATATTTCTATCGATGCTCTGACCATTCGTCTGCTCGAAGAGCAAAAGAGTACAGCACCTACGAAGCATTACCTGATACAGGGGAAGCATCCCATGGTGATGACGATGACTCATCCCAAACACCACAACAAATCAGCATGGACGACATAGAGTGGACCGACGAAGAAATACTCAAGTTGCAAGATAATGAGTCCGCCAGAGACCAGGAATTTGGTCTTTCTGCAATGGAGTGTGCATACAAAGCAGGCATATTCCAGCAGGAATATGTCGTACAGGGACCAGTTAACTTGTGCAGCAGCGCGAAGCCCGCGGACAAAGCAGCGTTCAAAATGTGGACAACCCTATTGAAGCAACAAACACACCAAACGACGTCATCCATGGAAATCGATGGAGGTTCTGCAAACCCCAATGCGGTTGTTGACTATACACATTCTCAGGGTGGAATAGAAGCGAGGAACCATGGTCAGTTGTCTTGAACATAGCAACAGAATCAGACTTAGCAAACGGCACCAGGGGCACGGTTGTGGACATCATACTTGACGAACGCAAGGACAGTACGTTGAAGGAAACTGTCAATTCCATGCCTCGGGCCTCCATTCCGCCGCTCGGTACTCCGAAGATCCACTCTTTATTGTAATCTCTTCTTATTGTTCTTTCTCGCTACACATACCCTTTCATTCTAGTCTCTCCTTATTGTCTTTTACTCTACCCTGCAGGTACTACTCGTATAGCTCCTAGTAGTTAGTCTGGCGCTCTGCACCGCTGCGCCGTTCCGTAGATATAAATACTGCCTGTACGCTACTGTAGTTCCTCAGTTTAATTATCAACTTAGATCTCCCTTCTCAACCTAGCTCTTCTCTAAGTCTTCAGGCTCAACGCCTCGAAGTACGTTCTACTTGACCTTAGGACTTAGACGTTCTTTGGTCCGCTCCTTGTCACCGGCGTTACTGCCGCTCCGACCTGGCTGCTACTTAGCTCCTCTCTCTATACTCTCGATCTCCGGGGACTAACGGCATAACGGCGGTGTTGTTAATAACTTCACTACTGTCCCACTCGTCTTCCGCACTTAGACACCTTGTGGCCCTGGCACGGTTTCACGGTGTACATGATCTTAACAGAGACAGGTGGTGTCACGCTGTTGCGTTATCCTCTTGCTGCAGTACTGATTTGCCTGGACAATGTAACCGATACTGAACTCCCTGGATTGGTACATGGAATACTACCTATCATGCCTTCAAAAGGACAATTTGTCATTACTGATGGCCAGGGTTCACGGCGGACAATCAGCAGAATGCAAACTGCAATAACGCCTGGTTATGCGTTCACAGACTACAAAGGTCAAGGTCACACAATGGAACATGTCATAGTAGATTTGCGTGCACCAATCGGTGGGCAAGGAATAACACCATTCGGTGCATATGTGGCACTGTTATGGAGTAGAGGCAGACACACTATACGATTATTGCGTGGATTCGACAAGAAGACCTTCGTAACACATCCGTCAGAGGAATTGAGGAGAGAAGACATGAGGTTAGATAAACTAAGCGCCGACACTGAGAAGACGTGGTTAGAAGGAAACCAGTTCATGTGCACGTGAATGTAAACGTGAATTGCATTCAGAACGTACTTCTATACATTGTAAGATAGATAAATAATAATACAGAGTGGAACTACTCATTCTCAATCTCGACCACTTCTGACTAAATACCCAGTCTGTATTGCCATTGGCGCGCATCAACCACTAAATCCATCAATGAAGGACAAAGAACTTTGAATAAATGGAATTTGCTCATAGGCACCCATTGCAGAGGAGGAATATTGGCATTTATTGTAAGGCGCGATAGCCGGGGCCGCGATTGTAGCATGGTACCCATACAGGCAATGACATCCCTCTATTGACGTGATGAGAGGGGGATCATCCTAAAAATTTGAAAAGCACCCACCCATTCAACATCATCATCAACTACATCCACGACGAGGGATCGCAGAGAAGGAGAACATTCACAGAGCCGTATGAGAAAAGACTCATCCCAAAGGAAAATTTAAAGGCGTAAAGTCGACCAGAAGAAACGCAGGGGTCGCAATTCAAACACATCGTTGTCCAGCAGGCCCAGGTCAGTTAGGTTCACATGGGAAACATTGCTGAGTGGGAGCCCAAGACCCATCAAATGAATGGACCCAGTGTACACTGTTAGATTGGGAGTGATTCTACGGAGTGTAGTGTTGGTAGGAAGAAAGACAGGAATTCTGCCCGAGACATTGAGTGCAACCAACTTGGAAAATTTCGAGATGTAGTTTAGGAATTCCTCGCGAAAGGCAGTAATTGATTCTTCCAGGGACCATATCGACGTTGCAACATCGATCATCAGACGGTTGTATTTCAGTAGGAGATTAGAATCCAACGTTGCTAGGGCCGAATGATTGGTGAGGTTACAAGACGTTGTCGAAGCCATGCAGTTTACACAACCGACGATTAATATCCTGTCTTGGTTACCACCATGCCAGCACGTACTTTCTAACTGCAGTTCCTTGACGGAGATGGAATGAAACAACGGCAGAACTACGGTGGGCTCGAAACATACGCGGGTGAAGCATAGCTGCTGCAGAAAATGAAGATTTTTGATAATGGATAGCACATTGTGTTGAATATGAACTCCAATGAAAGCAATGCTCCGTAAATTACAGAAGTGTCCGACATTTGGCAAGAAGGTTTGCCAGTGGGGGATTAAGTTAAAACGATCTGAAGAATGGGGATTATCATTGTCGTCATCATGTTGGTGGATGGTGCCTAGCTGTAAGTGATGAACCAGGTGGTATATTCGTCCACCCTCCTCGAGCCAAGCCAGTGACTGGGTCTGGAATCTTTGAACAGAGGGAAAATCAAGCGTGTCATAAAGAAACTCATTCGAAGGACTGGAAAGAGAGGTACAAGTGACAGCCAGTGAGTGTAAACTGGTGGTCATCAATTTACCAATCCAAAGCCAAACTTCTTAGGGTAAAGCAAGCGACAAATTACGTGTTTCGGAGGGAGGGACGTGATGGTCCATAGTCATAGCCAGAAAAACAAGTAGATCATATCATATTTGTAGGCAATGGCAATTGGAAATATGGCGATGGAAATCGAACCCGTGGCTCAGGTACAAAGTGAGGATTGAGAAGGCCCCCGGATGTCTGATCAAAATGCAATTCGAGTTGGCGTCCTAAAGTTGGCAAACGTGGAGTGATAAGTAGCGGTGGAACACATAGTATACATTCTTGCATAGCACATAATATGTCCCATTCCAAACACACGCCCGCAGCCATAGATAACCTCCCGTGCGAGGTATGGTTGGAAATATGTTCATTATCAGGTGGATCCCTGCTTCGATTGGCAGCAGTGAACAGGTTACTGAGGTTTACTGCATATGAATTCTTGTATGAAAACATGGGGTTCGAAACTGTAGACACATTTTTATCAGCTACACGGTCATGGACTGCAACTGGAGGAAGGGTGTTCAATCTTGTTCAACATCTGAAGTTGGGAACAACCAACGCGGATGACATCAGTACAGTCACACCGCATGACGACAATCAATGTCAAAATGTCAAACAGGACAGTTCGCGCAAACATTGGACCATGCACTGATTCGTATGGGCAACCTTTCCAATCTAGAAATAAAGGGGGTTGTGCTCGACTCCGGTTTCACAAGCCTCCTACAGAACCTGAAGCAATTGAAAGAATGTTCACTGGAGAGGGTTTGCATGGATAACGCAGGTGAATGTAGGCCAATGGCGTTGTTAGCAGTGGAAGACCTGAAGCTCGTTAGTACTTGCTGGCATGGCAGGAATTGCGACAGCAAAATCATTCGGGTGTGCTTGCGTCTGAAAAAGTTGATGATTAGTTGGCACGCAGACAGGGCCAACGAAATGGATTGGGGTGAAAACTGGACACAAACTACATGTTCGACGCTGGCAGTAATCGCCACCCGACTGGCTTGGCCAGCCCGAGGGGAGGAACTGCGACGACACCATGTAAAGTTCATCAGCATGCTGAGAATGTTTCCGAGTGTCATTGAGCTACACATTCACAGTAGCATTCCGCCGTTTTTTGAGACGGACACAGAGAAGAAGCCAATGTTGGTGAAGATGGTCAATTATCGGGGTCCAATTCACTTCCTGAACTTGTCACAGGCACTACCAAAAGTACGAAGCCTCAATTTAACTGACTGCGGTCTTCTGGGTCAACATTTCAGAGAGGAGACATTACATGTAGAAGAAGTGAGGGAGTTGACGTTGGACATATTCAGTTGTGAAGAAGAAATAGTATGCCGACTAATTTCAGTCATGTGGAAGTTAGAAAGACTGAAGGTCAACATTAGTGATGATGTTTCTGAACAGGTACGTGGCTGGTTCACAAGGTCAACAGTGCAATGTTCTGAAAGCATCATAGACTGCGATCTTGACATGTATAGATGGCATTATATCAATGAATGGGGGGCTACAACATGTATCGGTAATGGCAAGTGAGGTGTTCGTCATGATCGGAAGCAAGGAATACTTTAGGTCATACCGCAGACATTGTCTGAGGTTGGAGCGCATAGACATAGGAGATCAAAGTTGGCTAGAATGAAATGGATTGTGGAGAGAAATACTGTAGGGAAAGAAAGACTGGGATAAAGTTTACAAATGTTTAGAGAAATTGAGAATGAACACTAGCGCGTTGAATTATGTGAATACGGGTTGTACGACGACTTCACGAACATGGATTGCCACCAAATGCCACATTTAAACCTCCACAATCGTTCCCCGAGGATAATCACTGCCAATGAGGGACAGCGATGTTTCAAAGTGCGAAAACGATTGAAGAGGGGCTCATCATAACAATCACTGTCGGAAGTGACTGTAATATTGGAAAGGTTGAAATGTAGATTGATGATGCTTTCAACACTGATTAACATCACATCCTACTAACATTGATCAGTTTGCTGTAGACGAAAAATGACGGCAGACTTAACAATATCAATGTACTCATCTACAAAGCACACACTCAAATTAAGTAAGTTCGGGAGTAGGTTGACGATGCTTTTGACATTGTTCAGCTTTGAAGGATTCAGTTTAACAGAGAAATTGACAATGGAAAGCATACGGCGGATGTTGAGAAGTTCTTCGCTGGAAAGGTGATAAATGGGCAACACCAATGCAGTAAGGGTTGTCAATTGAGAGAGGTGGGGAAGCAGTTCGATGGGGCCAATGTATGTAGTCAAAGGGATGTGAGTGATAGAGGTGTAACACAGATGCGTAGGAAACGAGGGCAACGCTCCCTCGATTTCGAACACATTTAGGCACACGAATTTTGATAAGAAAGTGAAGAAGCAACGACGATCAGCGTGAATTGGATCATCAAATGACCAAGAGGCTATTACCGTGAGCAGCTTCAATGACACAACGTTGGAGTTGTATTCGTCATCAGGAGACGGCATGAGGTGCGACTGTTCGTGCCATGTGAGAACGAGGGTCTTGGTGTTTTTGCATGCTCTGAGTAGCTCCAGATCTAAACCAACACCATGCCAACAAACAGCCTCAAGGTGTAAGGTGACAATGGAATTACAACATATGTTGGTCCAATGTGTTCCGTCTGCTACACAGATGCGACACATCTCCAAGTGCTGCAGGTTTGTTGTCATTTTCAGCACTAACGCGATGTCAGGACTTATAGATAAGCCATATAGTGACAAACACGTCAAGGTCAAGAACGATCGTAAGTGCATGCACAAATAATCAAAAGCCCCCGAAGAATTGAAGCGGTGATGACTGTGCGTGTTGGTGTCATAAAGTACGCAGCCCCTATCATTTTCCCTTTCTCACCGTCTCGACGCCTTTACTTGTACAATACATCATCCCATCGCTGTCAATCTCCATTGATTACTGATCTATCTATTACTGATCCACCTGACCCACCTTCTCTTTCTATCGGCTTCCGCCTCCTTCCTTGCCCCTGAACTGTACAGTATTACATCATTGTTTCTCACAGACTAGATTATGTATATATAGCCAACCCTCCACAGCCTGGTCCCTTATCTTGACCTCTCTGTCATTATCTGGGACCAGGTATGTGCTTACTTATTATTACCTATGACTACGATACTCAATATATCTCTGTCATTATCTGGGACCAGTTCGCCTCCGCTCCGCTTAGTCGCTCCGCCTCACTCACCTGCTTAGTCGCTCCGCCTCACTGCCTGGCTTAGTCACCCCGCTTCCTGCTCTGCTAGTCACGCCGCCTCTGCCGCTTCGTGACAGTTGGTCTTGTCACAATCAGTAGCTGCTACCTTCCCGAGGGACAATTCCTTCACCAGTAGAAAGACATCGTTATCCAACTGGTGCCACTGTAAGACCTGGGTCAAAATAGGTCTTAGGGTAGGTTTGGTATATGAAGTTTTATGTTGTAGCGTGCTAGGAGCAGGCTGGAGCTCGAAGGGAGCTACGAGAACCGCGACCGAGGACGGGAATGACCTAGTAGTGGTTGGAACGACGAGAGGGTGACCCTTGAGGGGTTCCTAGGAGGTCCAGGGAGGTCCCTAATGCGTAGGGAGGTTCAGGAAGAGTGCGGGACCGTACGATATTGCGTAGTAGGAGTTGTACTCGCTAGAACGTCAATATAGGATCGAGTAGGTAGTTTATGCAACTGGGTCTCGAGGGTGTAAGCTCCCGAGAAGGGATATGCCAGGGAGGGTAGGTCCCTGGGGGCTAGGTTTGAGGATGGTCGTCCTCGAGTGTGGGAGGTGGTAACGGAGAAGCAATACGTAGTTCGACGTGAGGGGTAGCTTCGACGTTACCTAGATCGAGGTCCCGAAGCTTACGAAGTAGCTAGGGAGCTTCTGGGAGGTTTGGGGAAGGGTAGCTCACCAAGCGGGTAGGCGTTGGGGAGCTTTAGTAATGTTCGAGGGAGCTCGGAGACTCACTCGGAAGGCTTAGACTTGAAGTAAAAGCGTATATTCGATCGTATAGACGATCAGAGAGACAATAGACAGTAGTAGAGAGAAACAGAGGTAGAGAAACAGAGAGTAGAGAGAATTCCGTATAGGTAGCAGGTACAAAGGGACAGGGACTGGACCTATGTAAAGGGTGTGTGTTCAAAATATACCAAGCTGGGGCTTCGGGACGTATCAGAGCTACTTAAATAGGTACAGGAAGTGATCAAGGGAACATCAGGGGCCATGAGGCGTGTAATCGAGATTAGTATCTTAATGGGGTAGGTGTAGGAGGGCTTCGACGCGTGTCGGGGGAGGTTTAGGAGCTGTCTTGGATAGGTACAGGCATGGATCTGGGGAGGTACGGGCGTGGATCGGTACTGAGGGGTGAGAGTGTTTGGCTGATACTGGGGCTGTCCTGGTCGTCACCATTAAGAGGGCTGTGGATAATGGTCGAGGCATGACATTACCCCCCTCTTAGTCCTCCGCGCCCTCGAGGAGGACCTGTCGTGTACCCGTGGGAAATCACCTGATGAGCACACGTGGTGTTTTAGAAGCTTTTTTTCGTTGAAGTCCTTCCTTCTTTTTCACTACTCTTTCTCGTCTACAACTTCGTGTTCCACGAGTAAAACTTGTGTCAACATGTCTTCTTCGCCCTCAAAAGCTCCCTCTGCCGCTGGTCCTTCTCGGTTATCCCTACCTCGCTCGTCTTCCGAGGGGGAGGTTGCATCCGATGGGGAGGTTGAACAAGACCAACTGGCATTTACGATCGAGTCGCCCTCAATCCCCCAACTCCAGTTGTTCGAGAACGTCTTCAATACCGGAAAGTCACTGGCGGCCTACTGTCGGGATGACCCCCTCTGGTCTACCTTGGCGGCTGTGGCCCTGCCCTGCTCCAATTGCACCAAGCATCCTGAAACCTGCAAGGTTCCTGAAGGTTCCCCTCGGTGTGCATTCTGCACTGGTAAGAAAACTTGCAGCCTAGGCAAGCTCCTTCGGCACCGTTATTTTGCTCGTCGTTGCAATCAAGATTTGGCCTACAGCCGACGATTTTTGGAGATGCATGGTACTCCGGCGCAAAGGGTGTCCTGGACCATTCCGGGAGCCATTTGGCGTAGGTATGATGAGGTGCTGCATTCGAGCACGTCCGCCACGAAAGTCCTAGTGGAGCTGAACATGCTCGATGAGCAGGACAGTCGAGCGCTAGATAGGTCCGAACTCAGGCGCTTCCAAGAAGCTCAGGAGCAGGAGACTTTGTTAGCTGCCAAGAGGAAGTATGTCAACGACCCTCCTTCGTCAAAAGTTCGTCCCAAGAAAAGACGGTTAGCGAAAGTTGTTGGGGAGCGCCGAGTGGAGGAGCCTGTAGTTGAGGAGGTTCCCCGACTGATCCGCCTGGTCATCCCGCCCTCGCGCCTCGCGCCTTCTGATCCAGGTTCAGCTCCATTGGCCTCCCAGCATCCGTCTGTGGCCCTTCCCTTGGTCTCCCCTCATGCGACTGGGCGGCTTGGTTCGGTTCAGGACCCTCCTCCCTTGGCTCGATTAGCCGACCTTGTGGATCAGCGAACCGGTTCCCAAGCGGAGGTGTCTACCCGTTCCTTGGGACCGGGTTTTTCCAGTATAAAGGCCTCCCGCGAGGACCCAGCTGTTCCCAAAATGTCTCCCGTCGTTCGTCCTCCACTTATTCCTCGCATCCTCTCTCAGCATCCCTATCGTGTGGAAAATGAACGTCTTGCTGCTCGTGTTCGTCTGCTGGAGTCCCAGCTGGCTTCTTCCAGACAGGAGAACGCCACTCTTACCTCCGCTCTTCGTGACACTTCCGTTTCCTTGGAAGCTCGTCAGGGCGAGTTAGATCAGCTCCGGGAGTCCGTGTCTTCTGCAGCTCAGCAGCAGGAGCTACACGATCGTCTCCTGGATCAGGTTGAGACGTTGAAGCGTGCCTTGCCTGGACCTCCTAACGAAGTATGTCATCACCTTTTTCCTTAGTGATCAATTGCTCATTTCTCTCCCAGTCTTTAGTGGATAGGTTTCGGGCACTAGAGGAGGATCTTTGTCTTGCTCGCGAGAGTCGGGCCAAGTATTTGTCCCGTTTCGAATCTTCGAACAGGCGCAACGAGGAGCTTGAAACGTCCTTAGTTCAGCAACAATCCTTGGTGGACGAGTCGAATGCTCTGGCTGTTCGGCAGCGGAAGAAAATCGAAGCCCTGCAAGAGGAGGTCCACCGCTTCCGGGAGCGTGCTCTCTTCGCAGAGAAGATGATACGCGAATATCCCGAAGAGGGATCTTATTCTGTCTCCCTCCCTCCTTTGTCGGAGGTGCACGGGGAGTTGAACGAAGCCTTGGCTTCCCTTCGTCGTGTCGCCACCTTCGCCCACCGACTCTTCCGCTGTGATCCCGCTTCCGTCCTCCACCAGCACAATCGATACGTGGGTGTGATTATTGATGCGGTGATCTCGTTCCTTCGACGTGGTTTGGATGCCTCGGACGAGGACGTGCTCGCCCTTAATCTCCAGCTTGCACTCCAGTACATGGAAGCTGCCCATTTCATTCACGCCGAGCTCCACCTTCGATCTCTCAGTAGCATCCAATGGTTCTTTGCTAATGCTGCTGAGAGGGAGGAGGGTATCTATCGTCTCGTTCTCGCCCATTCTCGTTTCCCGGATGACGCCCCCTTTCTCAACGTTGCGCAGCATGCCGGCTTTATTGCTCCCTTCAGCGACTCTCTCGAACCCCCTCTGCATCGCCGCATGTTTGCTCTAGAAACGGCTCTTCCTTATCATGGCGCTGGTAATTGGGAGGACCTCGTCCCCGCAGTTCCTAGTTTGGATACTCTTATGCAGGAGTGGGAAGCAATGATGTCGAGTTATATTCGTTTCGTGACCGAGCCTCCCTCACCCCAGAGAGATCCTCAAGGAGAAGATAGTGCTCATCACGAGGAGGTCTCCGCCTTGCAGGAGAGGGAGGGTGGAGGTCAGAAAAAAGGTAGTGTTCGTCCCGAGGAGGTTTCCACTTTGCAGGAGGGAGAGGGTGGAGTTACTACCGCCATTCCTTTATTCCTCCCTGAACCTCTCTCCCCTACCCCCGTTGCTTCAGCTGCTTCCCCTCCTTCCCTTCCTCCCCGCTTCGGCTCTGTAGCGAATCTGGTCATCGATATGACGGCGGACGAGGACGATGATGACCTTTATGAGTCTCCAGGTTCTTTCGAGCGTCGCAGCCATTCGGAGGGTAACCCGGGTGAGGATGATCCTATGGAAGATGGACCAGTAGTTCATTGAAAGGAGAGCGTTCTGTAGCCTCGTAGATCGTCGCGTACTTGTACTCTTATTCCTGTCCCATAGATTTTCTTTTTACTTCTTGTTCTTCTCTATAATTTTGTTAATCAAAGGAAACGTTTTTCGTACTGTGTGGAAATCAATAAGAGTAAAATCGTGGTGCATCCAGGTTGCATGAACCCTCCGATGCACGCTATTGTTAGTTAGTCGTGAATATCATGGGGTTGTCACCCCCGTTGGTTCTTCGTTATCCTCATTCAAACCCCGTGCTCCCTGCTACCCTTTCCGTCCTCCTCCTCATCTTCCCTTGCCTCCTGCTCCAGCGAAGTCCATTGCAGACGCGATGGCTGGCGTTTCCTCGGATGCTGTTGATGCCAATTTCGTAGGAGCTCAATCGAGCCCCCCATACCTCCCCATCCTACCCAGGAGTTGAAGTCGTCGCTGTACCCCTCCCATTTTACCAGGTATTCTACCTCCCCTGGTCGTCCCCTTATTGGTTTTGAGTCTAGGATGCTTTCGACGAAATGTTCCGCCTTCCCTTTTATAAAGACTGGGGGAGGGGGGGAGTTCTGTCGTCTGAACTTATCGTGGAAGTGATGCTTCAACCTGTCGACATGGAACACATTATGAATCTTGTGGAGGTCCCCAGGGAGGTCCAGTCGGTAGGCATGACTTCCTACTTTCGACAAGATCATATAGGGACCTGTCCACTTGTGGTCTAGCTTCTTCATAGGTCGTCTAGTCCTGACGTTCTCCATGTTTAGCCAGACTTGATCACCCTCCTTCCAGTCCGGGGCCTCCTGGCGTTTTTGGTTCGCGTACTTCGCATAGGCCTTGTTAGCTACCCCAATTCGTTCCTGGAGGTACGCATGTAGCTCCTTGAGGTTCGACGCGTACTCATTGACCTCCGCTCCCTGCACCTGTTCCAGCGTAATGGACAACTTTGGATGATAACCCTTGTTGGCGAAGAATGGTGAGACACCTGTAGTCGTGTTTGGGGTATTGTTGTATACGGATTCGGCCATTGGTAGGAGGAGGTCCCAGTCGTCTTGGTCGTAGGAGCAATAGATTCGGAGGTACGCTTCCACGGATTGGTTCACTCGTTCCGTTTGTCCATCTGTCTGTGGGTGATACGCAGTGGATAGTCGGGACTCGATTCCTAATGCTCTACAGAGCTCCCTCCAGAATTGGGACACAAAGAGGGAGCCCCGGTCTGAAGTTATGTCGGAGGGCATCCCATGCTTTGAGAAGACGTATGTGATGAATAGATTGGCAAAGTCCTCCGCCTTATCCGTCGTATGACAAGGAACATATATGGCTTGTTTGGTGAGTCGGCAGACTACTACGAGGATGGCGTCGTATTTCTCTGGTCCCGCAGTGGCTGGGAGCTGGGTGATGTGATCTAGGGAGATTGAGGACCAAGGTCGTTGACCAATTGGTAACGGGCGGAGGTTCCCGTAAGGTTTGGAGCGACTGGCTTTGGCTCTCAGACACGAGTGGCAGCTCCGCACGTAGTAGTTCACGTCTTTGGACAGTCCTTTCCAGAAAAACAGCTGGTTTACGAGCTTCTTGGTGCGTTTCTCCCCCGGATGTCCCCTTAGTTTATGGTCGTGGTACGACTGTAGGACCTCCCTTCGTAGGATCCCAACGTCTGGGACGTATATATGACCTCCCCTCTTTATCAGCCCATCCTCCCAAACGAAAGATTCCTCCTCGTTGCGTGCGATCCTTTTTAGTGCTTCAATTATAGTCGTGTCCTTTGGAGCTTCCCTTACTCGATTCACTAGGAGGTCCTCGTTCATAAGGATGGTAGCATTCAGTCGTTCTGGAGGTATGAGTACCCGTTCCCTCCCTGCTAAGACCTGGTCCCTTGAAGCTCCCCTCTTTGGGTACATGTCTGATCTGCGGGTGAGCGCGTCCGGCTTGGCTCCCAACCTCCCTGGACGATAGTTGATGACAAAATCGTATCCTGAAAGGAGCTCTGCCCACCGGGCTTGTCGTGCTGTTAACTGCTTCGTAGTGGTGAAGTACTGGAGATTGTTATGGTCTGAGTATACTTGGATCTGATGTCGGGATCCTTCGCAGTACGCCCTCCATTGTTTGAAGCAGTCCACGATAGCTAGAAGCTCCTTATCGTATATGTCGTAGTTTAGTTCCGCGGAGATCATTGATCGTGCATGGAAGGCGATAGGATGTATCTCCCCCGTTTCGGGATCCAGCTGTGATAGGATCCCTGCTATAGCCAAGTCGGAGGCATCGCATTCGAGGACTACCGGTAGGTCCGGATTGTAATGTCCCAGAACCGGGGCTTCGGAGAATGCTGACTTCAGAAGTTCAAAGGCACTACTACACTGTGGTGTCCAGTTCCACACTGAATCTTTTCGGAGGAGCTTTGTGAACACCTTGGTGATCCCCGAGTAGTTGTCTATGAACCTCCTATAGAAGTTTGCGAAACCGAGGAACGCCTGGAGTTCCTTCACCGTCCTTGGTTTTGGCCAGTCCATTACTGCCTTCACTTTCTCTGGGTCCATGGACACTCCCAATGGTGATATGATCACCCCCAAGTACTCGACAGTGTCGACATGGAACGCGCATTTTTCCGGCTTTGCATGGAGGTGGTTCGCCCGTAGTCGTTCAAGGACCTTCCTGACGTGTCCGACATGGGATGCTTCATCGTCTGAGTAGATCAGAATGTCGTCCAAGTAAATTACCACGCAAACGTCCACCATGTCGTGAAAGATCTCGTTCATGAAGAATTGAAACGCGGAGGGAGCATTCGTGAGCCCAAAGGGCATTACCAAGTATTCGAAGGACCCATACCGAGTTCGGAATGCAGTCTTCCACTCGTGTCCCTGGGCTACCCTGACGTTGTTGTATCCTGCGCGGAGGTCGATCTTTGTGAAGATCTTCGCCTTCCGTAGTTGATCCACTAAGGTTCCTATCAGCGGTAGAGGGTACCTATTCTTCTTCGTAATCTTGTTCAGAGCTCGATAGTCCACGCAGAGTCGCAGGGTACCATCCTTTTTCTTGGCAAACAGGACAGGAGCTCCTGCAGGGGAGCTGGAGGATTGTATGAAACCCTTGCCTAACATCTCATCGATGTACTCCTTGAGGGATTTCAGCTCCTTCTCGGACATGTTGTAGAGCTTCCCTATGGGAGGTATCGCATCCCCTTCTGTCTCAATTTTGATATCGTAGGGTCGGTGAGGAGGTAGCGTTCTTGCTTCTCCAGGTGAGAACACGTCCAGGTAGTCCTGGTATTGGACGGGAATGGATTTCTTTAACTCCTCCGTCTCCTGACGCTTCGACTCTTCTTTGTCGAGCTCCTTGACGACCCCTCCTTGTTCCGAACTAGGGTCCCCACTCTCAGGATCCTTTGGTTGCTGCACTCCCTCTGTGGCGCTGCTATCACTTGCCCGGAGCATTTCTTCAGTACGGGACTCCTCCTTCGTCGGCGATATATGAAGGAAGTACGCTGGGGTTCCCTCCCTCAGTAGACGATCCATCCCAGCAGCTCCTATTAAGCTGATGGGTTTCCCTTGTATGGTTGGGTCCGATTTTCGTTCCACCACATGGGTACCCGCTATGAGCTGCTTTCTCCGGAAGTTGTTGCGCCGTATTGAACCCTTGGGAGTCAGACCAGACCTTGAAGGAATCTTGGGTATGTTCAGGCTTTCGATGTCTAAGGTGGGGAGGTCGGGATAAGGTCCATGTTCCCTCCTTTTCTTCCTCCACCGGACTTTTTGCTTAGCTCCCGGCCAGGAGGAGGATCGTTCCGTGTCCCTACTCTTCCACTTTTGATAGGCCTCCTCTGAGTCCTTTGCTGGGTTCGGGGTTACTTTCTCCATGGTGGATCGTCCAGCCTCGAGGATTTCCTCCACCTCTTCTTCCGTGCTTTCGTTCGCAAACGCTAACCATTCGTTGATTCCCATAAGGATTGGGTCGTCTGGCCCTAGATCTTTGTCCGAGGGGAATAACTTGTGTGGACCTGGTTGACTCGCTTCGTACTCTTTGTCCTTTACTTCCTCTAGTTTCACCCTCGTCTTTGGAGCTCTAAGGGGAGCTTCCGGAGTTTGTTGAGGAACTTTTGGAGGTGGTTGTGGAGCTTCAGGAGGTTGTTGGGGAGCTTCAGGAGGTGATTGGAGAGTTCCTGCGTGTATTTCGTCGCCGTTTACCCCCCTCCCTAGCTCCTCAGTACCTCCCTCGGCGCCTGGTTGGACAATTTCCGACGCAAGGGCTGCTGAGATTCGAACGTTTCGGTCCTGGAATGTCAGGCAAAGTTCCTTCCAGTCAATTACTGGGTTGTGCATGCGTAGCCACGGCAGTCCTAGCACAATTGGAGCCGTGGGGTGTAATCGAGTTACTCGGAACTCCACCTTGTGAATTGTTCCATCCGCAAAACTGATCTGGTCAGTGTAGGTCTGAGTTATCAATCCTGCGGAGGTAGGTTTCCCGTCGAACAGCTCCAAAGGGATACTGTTTGTGAGGTCAACCAAATTTTCTGGGTGTCGCATAGCGACGGTTTTGTCTATGAAGCATCTAGTTGCTCCACTATCCACTAGTGTGGCGTATTCTTTGTCTTCATCGAGGTCGGAGAACGGAAAGCGTGTAAGAATGATGAAGGAGTTGTAGGATCGGGAGGTGAGACGAGCTGGCTGACTCCCTGCGAGTGCCGCTCTTATTGTGGTAGGCGAAGGTGTTGTGGGGCTTCGCAGTTCGCCCTGATCTACCTCGAAGCCCCCTGCCCATTTCCCACTTCGTCCAACAGTTGTTGCTCACCTTCCTTTGGTGAGTCTAAGATGTGAACGTTCCAGAGATCGTCCATTCCTTCCCGTTCTTCCACCACAATCCCGGCGCGAATCCGTTCTAAAGGACGAGTTGAATCGTCCTTACGACCTCCCCCTTGGTTGGCCGTCCCTCTTCCTCGAGTTGAATCGGCCTTGGAAGCTCTCTCTGAGCTCCCTTGATCCTCCGCTGGGCATTCTAACGATTCTGGGTTAGGGCAGTCCTTTGCCCAGTGCTCCTTTCGTCCACAACGCATGCAGAGTTCCTGCCTTCGTCTTCTCCACTTCTCCGCTCTTTCCTCAGGAGTCCATTTTCTCCCGGTATCGGTAACTCCTGCTCGGAGGACCGCTTCAGTCCATTCTCCTCCATCCTTGCAGTGACAGCAGTCTTCGTCCTCCTCTCGGCTTTCGCTATTGTAACTTTCTCCTTCCCCCCAAGCTGCGGACGCCCTCTGTCGTCCCTCTTTCCAGTTGGGCCTGCTTTGGAACCTTCCCGTCACAACTGGTTTCGGATTGGAGGTCCAGACATCAGCTGGATCTCGTTCCCGACGCAAGGGGGACTTGTAAGGAGCTTCAGGTGCTAACTCTAACCCGGGGAAGCGACTCAACCATCCTTGCAGCACTTTTTCACCGTGGAGATTCCTCAAACTCTCCGCTTGCGCACGTACGGCTCCGTCCAACTTCGTGAACACTCGGGTCCACTCGTCGTAGGATCGAGGTTCCTCCCTTCCTGTAACAACCTGTAGAGGCAACCAGGGAGCTACCCCTTTCTTGAGGTATGTTACCAGAGCCTCGTCGTTAAACCCGGTCAGAGGAGCGTATTCGTTGAAGCGAATGAAGAAGTTGGCAAAGCTTTCCTCCGGCATCTGCTTCATCCAGGCTAACCTCCTCCTTGCCTCGTCCGCTTGTCGATGGGTCCGAATTTGGAGCCGAACTCTCGTTTGAATTCTGTCCAGTCTTCGAGACAAGTGTACTCCCCCCTCAGTCGTTGCCGATTCAACGTGTCGAAGTGGGAGAGTGCTGCACCAGTGAGATGACTAGCTGCGGAAGCGCACTTGTCCTTTTCCCGAGCATAGATGGTAGGTCGTACTCCAAACATCCTTTCCAAACTGAGGACCCACGTCTTCCATGCAGACCGGTCGTCACCTGCGAAGCTTTCGATCTTACCGATGTCGAGCTTCAACTCAATGGTAATCCGATTTTTTTCTTCGTTGCTCTCCCACGTACTTCGTCCCTCGTTGGGAGGTCTAGGAGCTGCCTTACGGTGCCAACCTTGTCTTGGATCGTAGTACCAGGGTTGGTCCGGGTCATAGCGTGTTGGAGGTACGTCAGGAGCTCCAGTGGGGAGCTCTCCTCTGTCCTCCTCTCTCCTTCCACCATTCCTACTCGATTGGTTCTGTTCCCCCTCGTTGGAACCTTCCGAATTACTATCACCCGGTCCCCCGGAAGGTGGTGGAGGAGGAGGAGGCGGAGGCGGAGGTGGTGCCCCTCCCCCGCTCCTTCCTCCCTGTTCCCTTTGACCCTGTCCCCCTTGACTCAGAGGTCGTTCTCGATCTCTCGATTGACTAAAAAAATGTGGGGGAGGTACTCTAGGAGGGGGGTTAATACCGCCTTTGCCTCCTCCCTCGTTTTCCAACGCGTACGCTCCTCCTTCTGGTCTCCCATACTCCCCTAGTTCAGCTCTTTGCACTCGGGCTCCCCACTCGTGAATACGTCGTCGGTCCACACTCGGAGTATCCGGGATCTGTCCTGCTTGTTCTACCTGGGGGTTTCCATCCCTAGCTCCTGTAGGAGTGTTTCGGTTAAAGGATATTGGTTCCATAGCTTGCCAGCTCCTTGGCTGGGGAACTACAGGAGAAGGACCCCCCCTCGTATATTCTCTCATTACCCTAGGTGCTCGCCCGGATAATCCCACCGTGTTTCCTGTTTTGGAAAGGGGTCCTCCAGTCGGTACTTCCCCCGCTGTGAATCCTTCCTTTACCTCACGGAGTTGTTCCTGGAGCGTCTCAATGACCCGAGCCTGTTGTTGGATCATTGCTACCGATTCCTGAGAGCGTGCCGACTCGAAAGCCACGCCAGGTCGGTTCATCTGAGCTCCCGTTACAAAGGGAGTTCCAAAAGGAGCTCCCTGCGGGGGTACCGCCTCTTCGTGAACTGCCAATGTTCTTCGTTGGTTCGGACCCCTTTGACTTTCCGTTCCCACTGCCTGAGATTGCATCGATACCGACCCTTGATACAGAATGACTGATGGATTGCTCAGTCTTGGAGGAACGTGTACAGGGTTGGGAGCCAACCGAGCTGTCAGATCTTGTCCGGAGATCCGGGATGAATGTTGTGCGCCATCCATCCTCACCTCACCAAACTGGTATCGCTGCGTCGAGACTGGGGTTAAAGGTTTTGTTTGCAGGTTAACTCTGGGGGGAGGAGTCGAATTTTGAGCCAAGGCATGTACAGTGGGGGAGGTCCCAGAGCGTAACTGGGGGCTCCTCGTGGCCGTGTTACCGGGGTTAAGGAGTTCAGGAACCTCAATATTCCTGGGCGATGAATGTTTCTGTGCCAGGAAACGACCATCAGATCCATGGAGCTGCCCTTTCTGGTCAAATTGCTCCGGAGGGAACTCCCCTACGCTTTCGAGTTCGCATTGAACCATATACGAGGTTCCCCGATTATCCGCGACCAGTCTGCGACGGAATTCCAAAGCTCTTTCTAGATTCGATCCAGAAAGTTCCTCCGACAGCATCAGAGTGTCTGATTCCGCTAGTAGCATCCGGTGTCGGGTCTCCTGCGAACACAACATCGCTTCGGACTCCTCACTCCTGACCAGAAGCTGGTGCATATGCCTCATGGGCGTGTACATGTATACCGTCTGCCCGTTACGGACCCGGACGGGACTATCCTGATCAGGCATTGACTCCACTGGGGCCAGGAGGTGAGCCGTGGTGTATCTCCTGCGTCTACGATTTTTTGCAGCGATTGCGTTAGCATCCTCGTTACTTTCCTCATCGATTTTAGCTGCTGCTTCCGCTAGGTTTGCGTTCCAAAGTATTTGGATCGCCTGGTAGTTCGGTATGTTAACCCTCGAAGGGGGAGGTTCAAACCATACGGCTCCTGATCTGTAGTTAGAGGCTCGGTACAATATACGTAGCCCTGCTTCGCCACAGAATTCCTTCTCCCTTCCATGGGTATGAGGGAGGAGGGGAAGTATTCCCCTCGAGTTTCGGAACGATCGCCCGTAACGTGCCTCTGCCTCTAACAGTTCCAACATCCTCTCTGGGTCCAACAGGACGTTGTACAGCCAGAGAAAATCTGATCGGTTCGCGGGGGTCATCAGCCACTGCTGGGCCTTCTCTGGGAGGTCTATCTCCAGTTGAGTTCCCACTGTTAGGAACTGTACTCGTAGGTCTGAGAATTCGAGACCGTCTCCCAATATTTCGATCCCCATTGACTCCAATACCTCCCTTAGGACCATAGCTACATCCTCCGGGATACACTCCTGAATTCGAATGACGTCTTCCAGACGCAATGCCATTTCGGACAAGGGTTGTACTGGGAAGTTGGTCCTGCTATGGTGTATTGCGTGTGTACGCTCCCAGTTGGGCGTATTCATAGCTGGGCTTTTCAGGAGACTGGAGAGCGAACTTCCTCGTCTCGGGAGAGGAAGGTTAAGGGACTGTACTGGAGGCGTTGGTAACCTCCGGGATGACGTCCGAGATTGTTCGGATACGGCAGGGGATACCCTCCTCTCTGGAAGTTTCTCCTGTTGTCGTACTGAGAGAGGGTCAGTACTCCCCCCTTGTATCCTTTCGATAGCGGCTACTTGACCGCTGACTCTTCCACCCGCGTTCGAAGCTGACTCCATGTCTAGCTGCGGTACCGGTCCAGGGGGAGGTCCTCTCGTTCCCCAGGTAGGGGAGTATGCGAAACCTCCCATGGGACTACTGGCAGGTTGGGCGTAACCCATGGAGGTAAACCTCCGTTGTGGTGGTCCCATCCCAGGTTCCACTGGAGGGGGCCCCTGAACCTCCGGTTGACATCCCTCTGGGGTCCGGATGTTGCTGGCGGTTTCATCCCCGAACGACTGTTCTGGGATGGACATCAGGCGTTGACCAGCTGCCACCGTGATGACAGTGGAGCTAGCAGCCTGGTTCGATTTTTGAGCTTGTGTCGTGTTTCCACGAGATAAGGCGCTCTTTTGTTTCTTTGATTCGGTCTTGGAACTAGAAGGTTGTTCCGTTGACGTCGCCGACATTTCGTCGCGACGAGTCCGTTCGGTGACGGGAGAGCTTGGTATAATGTAAGACCTGGGTCAAAATGGGTCTTAGGGTAGGTTTTGGTATGTGGAGGTTTATGTTGTAGCGTGCTAGGAGCAGGCTGGAGCTCGAAGGGAGCTACGAGAACCGCGACCGAGGACAGGAATGACCTAGTAGTGGTTGGAACGACGAGAGGGTGACCCTTGAGGGGTTCCTAGGAGGTCCAGGGAGGTCCCTAATGCGTAGGGAGGTTCAGGAAGAGTGCGGGACCGTACGATATTGCGTAGTAGGAGTTGTACTCGCTAGAACGTCAATATAGGATCGAGTAGGTAGTTTATGCAACTGGGTCTCGAGGGTGTAAGCTCCCGAGAAGGGATACGCCAGGGAGGGTAGGTCCCTGGGGGCTAGGTTTGAGGATGGTCGTCCTCGAGTGTGGGAGGTGGTAACGGAGAAGCAATACGTAGTTCGACGTGAGGGGTAGCTTCGACGTTACCTAGATCGAGGTCCCGAAGCTTACGAAGTAGCTAGGGAGCTCTGGGAGGTTTGGGGAAGGGTAGCTCACCAAGCGGGTAGGCGTTGGGGAGCTTTAGTAATGTTCGAGGGAGCTCGGAGACTCACTCGGAAGGCTTAGACTTGAAGTAAAAGCGTATATTCGATCGTATAGACGATCAGAGAGACAATAGACAGTAGTAGAGAGAAACAGAGGTAGAGAAACAGAGAGTAGAGAGAATTCCGTATAGGTAGCAGGTACAAAGGGACAGGGACTGGACCTATGTAAAGGGTGTGTGTTCAAAATATACCAAGCTGGGGCTTCGGGACGTATCAGAGCTACTTAAATAGGTACAGGAAGTGATCAAGGGAACATCAGGGGCCATGAGGCGTGTAATCGAGATTAGTATCTTAATGGGGTAGGTGTAGGAGGGCTTCGACGCGTGTCGGGGGAGGTTTAGGAGCTGTCTTGGATAGGTACGGGCGTGGATCGGTACTGAGGGGTGAGAGTGTTTGGCTGATACTGGGGCTGTCCTGGTCGTCACCATTAAGAGGGCTGTGGATAATGGTCGAGGCATGACATGAAGTTAGGGGTTTGATTTGTCAAAACGACAGATACGGTACGTCTGTCGATCACAAAAAGGAAAACTAAGCACAATAGGATTGGAAATTTACAGTGCACTACCGCAAACAGGGGTTAGGTTTGTTAACAAGTTGGACGTGGTTAAGATCCATTGCCAATTCAAGTGATGAGACAGGACCTAACGAGGCATTGGACAGTAATTAATGCAACAATGTGAATGTAAAAGCAGACTAAAGTAGCACGGAATACACATCACATTTGGGTATGGTGAACACAACAGTTAAGGGCTGAAGGTTGGTACGAATATCATTTGTTGAAAGCAAATACTGCATAGCCATCATGCAACAATCTCGGGCACCTTGTGCATCAGAAATAAAAAGCTGAATCTTCAAATGGGACAGATTATGGAGATTAATGCAAGCCAGAACGGTGTCTTCCCACTGTACCTGGAGGGGTAGATGAGCAAGTACTACGTGGAGCTAGGCGAAACTCACACGTTCGGCCCAAATATAGCAATTAAATTTGAAAGTAAGTGAAGTCAGGTTACTGCAGCTATTGAGCAACCAACAAACGTCCGCACCAGCACATGCATAGGTAGTATATCCAAGAACCGCTGAAACTCGTGTTCAGACAACCGACCGCCAATGACGGTAATGACAGACACAGGAGTCTGCCAAAGTTCCAAGAAGATATTGATGTTAGGAAGTGATCCGGTAAAGGTATG
Source organism: Lentinula edodes (assembly GCF_021015755.1). Classification (NCBI taxonomy): domain Eukaryota; kingdom Fungi; phylum Basidiomycota; class Agaricomycetes; order Agaricales; family Omphalotaceae; genus Lentinula; species Lentinula edodes. The sequence continues at coordinate 122,637 of NW_025764380.1, forward strand.
CAGGAACTGAAGCGACCCCCCGAAATCAGGGATGGGAAAGAAATCAAAGTTTGCAAAATGAAGGTGCAAAGTTGTAAGAAAGGGGTGGCGGACCAAAAGGCTGATGATTGACACATGGAAACATGAATCTTGCAAAGAGAACGAACAAAGAGCAGGCATGACCATCCAGCTACTTTCGAACGCAAATGCGAGAGGTCCCAGGGCTGGAGTACCATCACGTAGCAAAGATTTCACTGAATTTGGGGGTGTGTTGAGGGCAAGCGTGAAGGAGGACATGTTTACAAGCTTAGGTACAATGCATTGGAGCATGTTGAATAGATAATTTTCATCGGCTACGATGATGTTGTTCAGTGAATGAAGCAACAAAGCAAAAAACACAACACCAACATTGGGAAGCCGCTGCAGTAAAGTCCAGCGATAAAGAAACAAGATAGGTAGATGTGATGGATCTAACACTAAATGCAGAGTAAGTCGTCGAGCTCATCACTCCGAGTCATCTCTGACCTGTGCAATTGATAGAATCTTCTATCAATTTCTCCACTGTTCTGTACAAGTATCTAACAAGTATAAATCTACATAGCATGTAAGGAATAACGACCTTTTTACAATTCTTTGAATATCATCTATATTGAGCTTTACTTCGTGTGAATGTAAGCTAATCCGAATATCAGCGCATTTGACGCCTTGTGCTCATCGTTGATTTCGACTTCTGGGTGTCCAACGCGCAAGCTTGACGACAAGGAAGGATATTCATTGTGTCTATCTTAAGGTATATAGTATTTCATTGATTTGAATCGAGAGTCTTATTCAAATATTACTCAGAAACATTACATTGGTGGACACACTGGGAACTCTCATTGTTCAAATGACGAAATTACCCCTACTCTCTGCTTACTCTCTCCTCACCCTCTAATCCTTCACTCTTCTTCAAGATGTCGCAAAGTCAATCAGATTTTCCCAAGGATCAGACCATTGATCCTAATAGCACTGTACAAACAGAGGGGGAATACGACCTTGAGCCACTCAAGTCTTTGGACATCGGACATGGAATTCATCGGTACGTGCTTAATCCTAAACGGGACGAAATCAAAAAAGCACTGACTCTTCTTCCTACTCTCCGACCGTTCTACAAGATAGCTAATAACCAGAACATTAGACAACGACGTGACAATGCGCTTAGGATCGCTGCTGTAGGATTAAAGCGAGCGGAATTATCGCGTCTGATGCCTCCACCACGAAAACTGTTCAAATCTGTCTTTCCAAAGGAACTGTCAGCTTTGGATACTCTGCTTTTCCAACATATCACAGGCACTCCAGCCTCGGGTCAATTTGTGAGTGAATCTGCTGTGGAATCAGACCCTGTTCAAACAGTGCATACTCTAGACTCACAAGGCTATATACAACTGAATTACGCCTTGCTACAACTTCAGCAAGCTGCAAAATCTTCCTTCCGACTCACCGGCAAGCGTCTCCCTGACCTTCCTTACTGGGGTGATTTTGGGAAGGTCGGCTTGGAATTTTACACAGAGAATGACTTTGAAATCATTGCCATTGCATATCGTGCACAAGTTGAGCATTTTCTTACCCGATTAGCGGATGTACACGACTTCAAGACTAACGAGTTGAGAAATGATTCAGAACTAGCTGAAGAACACATCAGGCTGTTTGGAGAAATTGTCGAAGCTGCCAACCAGGACATTCCTCTTCCTATGGAATCAATAAGCAATGCAGTACGTCAGCATCGTACTAAACGTGTAACTAGTACTAAGGCAGCTACAGCCAACTCTTATTCGGGAATAGGATCTTCAAGGATCACTTCATTACCACCACGCTCTACTTGTCGCCTCCAAGATGTATTTCCGGTATTTAATTTTGGGAAAAATGTTGCTGAGGCTCCGGATCCCGGCAATGACTCAAGTAGTAATGAAGATGATAGCGAGGATGAGAGACCCTCAAGGTCACCTCCCAGGTTAAAGTGTCAAATACCGGTGGCCACTTCTATTGGTGCAGGTTGGAGCGAGGAACAGTTTGATATGAGACTCAAGCAAGACACCGTTCCAACATGGGACGGTGACACTAATACCATTATTCGCTGGATCAAAAGAGTGAACGACTTAGCAAAGAAGTCACGGAAACTCTGTAAACAGCTGGGTAGTATTGTTCCGAGGCGGTTGGAGGGTTCAGCTCAATATTGGTATTACTCCCTTTCTTTATCCCATCGTGATCACCTCGAAACTGACTGGGAACTGCTTCGAGATGAAATTGCAGCTTATTACATGAATCGCCGCTGGATGGAGACTATGTGACGAAAGGCTAATCGTGCTTCGTATCGTGAGGCAGGACATCCACGGGAAACACCTAGTGAGTATTATATCTGAAAAAGTGAGTTACTCACTACTGTCTATGAGCTTGTAGACTCTGAAATCATCTCTAAAATCATGGAAGGTGCTCCAGCTAACTAGTCGACTATCCTTTCGACCAAGGACTATGATACGGTACTTGACTTTCAAACGGCCATCAAATTTTATGAGGATACTTTACTTGAACTTGAGCGTGTGTCATCCTCTCATCGAAGTAATGATCACGATCGTTCTAATCATTCGAAATACCAGTATAACCGTGCTTATGCTATCGGAATTCGTTCTGACTTTATTCCCTCGGGATGATTCCAATATCTCTCGAAGAGGAACACCGAAAGATAAGGGAGCTCGTCCATATTGTCATTGCGGTAGTGACTTGCATTGGGATAATGAGTGTAAGCACTCCAAGCAGAAAATAGCTCGCGCATGCTTATGTGAAACCTCAGTAGATGATCTTTGAGTGCAAGATGAATATGAGGAACTTTTTGAGAGCCTCGAACCGGAACAGGATTTTGAACAAACCCTCCGGTTTACCGAGAGCACTGTTTACAAAGCTCAACATTCGGCTCCGGAGGGACCTATCTACAATATGCCTACATTACCATCAGTTGCACCTACCATTATGGACTCAAATATCTTACCTAACCTATCTTTGGGTAATGAAAATCTTAATTTGTCTTCAGACGTATGCACAGAGTCTAAAACACCCTTGCGAGCCCCTTTGCGAGCCTTTAGGATTGAAACAGCATCTGGAACGTCATCAGCAACCTGTAAACCCTTTGTTGCAAAGCCTGCATTGAATCGTAGGAGTCGGCGCAGACTGGCAAAGGCCGTTCAGAGACTGACTTACTCGACACAGGCATTTCGAGGAATGCAAATCAATAAGCCACTCATCGAACTGAAACGTGGCATGTCTCGACTGCCTGGAACCGCCTTTCTCGGATCTAAGGCAGTCGAAACTATGGTCACAGTAAATGGATTTGAAGAGGAGATGAAGTTAATAGTGGATTCGGGTGCTGATATTACTCTGATTTCACAAGCTGCTCTTGATGCTCTATTGAGTAAACCAAAGGTAAAGGGTGGACAGCGTGTTAGTCTTCTTCAGGTGACGGGTAAGGCTTCTATATCAGGCTTTGTGGATCTAGATCTATTTCCATACCCCTCAAGGCCCCGTAAAATTAATGGTGGAAGCATATGTTGTGAACGGTATGATTACTCCGTTCTTGCTTGGTACCGACTTTCAGGAACAATATTCACTATCTATCCTACGTCGTGAGGGACAAACATTTTTAGGATTCGGAAACTCGGGAAGGGAATTGGAGGTAAGTAATTCTCTAACTTCGGGTATGTGTGATGAAGATGGTCACGCATTTAAAGTGTTTTTGAGGAGGGAACTATCAAATCGGTTACCACGACAGGCACAACACAGGAAGTATCAGAAACAGAAGCATCATCAGGCCATCACCAGACAGCGAGGGGAGGTGCGTGCTGCTCAGCGTATGATCGTTCCGGCGGAATCCTCAACTTGCATACCTATTGTGGCTTATTTTCCGGAAAATGTGAGTTCTCTATTGGTTGAGCGTTGCCTCCACCATAATTCTAACTTAGATGATGTTTATGGGGCAGCTGATACCCTTATCTCCCGAAACAAACCGTTCTTGCATGTGGCGAACTTTTCAAAGAGACCAGTGGTGGTGGCGGAAGGAGAAGTACTTGGTAAATGTCACAACCCCGAGACGTGGCTTGATAAAGCTCATTGATTATCTCCCAGCAATAGGAACAGTGCAACAGCCCACGCAGCAGTAATTTAATACCTGGTTAGAGCTCAAATGGTTCATTCAGAAGCACAGATATCATCTAAGGCACAACGTAATGCAACTGAGGAGGATGATCCATTAGCAGAAGAACCCCTGGAGGGAGGACCGAAGACGGCTGAGGTAAGTTTCGATGACACTGTCTCAGAACAATTACTCTCAGAAATTCACATCTCACCCGACCTTACAGATTCACAATGGAAAGCTATTGAACAAGTAGTACATGCGAACAGCAATACATTTGGGTTAGACGGACATTTAGGTAACCATCCTGCACAGGTCGAAATTCAAATAAAGCCTGATGCTAAGCCTATTTCGCTTCCTCCATACTCCGCTTCACCAGCAAACCATGAAGTCATTGATAAACAAATCGATTTATGGTTAGAGCTTGGTGTTATTGAACCCTCAAAGAGTCCATGGGGGGCACCAGTATTCATAGTCTATCGAAATAGTAAGCCACGGATGGTGATTGATCTTCGACGCTTGAATTCAATGGTCATTCCTGATGAATTTCCGCTTCCTCGACAGGAGGATATTTTACAAGCACTTACAGGAGCTCAGTGGCTGTCTACACTGGATGCCTTGGCAGGATTCACTCAACTGACTATGTCTGATGAATCTGCAGAGAAGTTAGCATTTCGGTCACATCGAGGTTTATATCAGTTTCGTCGTATGCCATTTGGTTATCGTAATGGGCCAAGTGTATTTCAGCGTAAGCGTATAATGCAAGGTGTGTTAGCTCCATTTCTCTGGATTTTTGCCTTGGTGTATATTGATGACATAATAATATTTTCGTTAACATTCGAAGATCATCTGAAACATCTCGATCAGGTATTAAAAGCTATTTCTACAGCATATATCACTCTCTCACCGGCGAAATGTCATTTCGCTTATCAGTCCCTACTTTTGCTTGGACAAAAAGTTTCTCGTCTAGGGTTATCCACACATAAAGAGAAGGTAGATGCTATTTTGCAATTAGATGAGCCTCGGAATGTTCATGAGTTGCAAGTGTTTCTGGGTATGATGGTATATTTTTCTGGTTATATCCCTTTTTATGCATGGATCGCTCATCCTTTCTTCAGTCTCTTACAGAAGAAAACACCTTGGGCTTGGAATGAAGTTCACCGAGAAGCATTTGACCTTTGTAAGCAAGTTCTTACAAATACTCCTGTTTGTGGATATGCTCAACCTGGAAACCCATACAGACTTTATACAGATGCCTGCGACTACGGACTAGCTGGAATTCTTCAGCAAGTTCAACCAATTAGGGTTCGGGATTTGAAGGGAACTCGAATGTATGACCGTCTGCTGAAAGCTCATCAAGCAGATGAATCAGTTCCATCTCTGATCACACGGATGTCCAAGGACTTTGATGATGTACCTACTAACAGTGAGTGGGACTCAGTTTTCGATGATACAATAGTCTACATTGAACAGGTTATAGGATATTGGTCGCGTGTACTAAAATCAGCAGAGCGCAATTATTCAGCAACAGAACGTGAGGCTTTAGCACTCCGGGAAGCCCTTATTAAGTTCCAACCATACATCGAAGGTGAACAGATTCTGGCTGTCACTGACCATGCGGCACTTACCTGGAGTACCACCTTTCAGAATGTCAATCGGCGACTTCTTACTTGGGGAACAGTCTTCGCAGCATACCCAGATTTACATATAATTCATTGTGCTGGAAAGGTACATTCTAATGTTGATCCCATCTCACATTTGCGACGACGTGTTCCTCCGCAGGATAGTCCTGATCTCGAACACATTACACCTATTCCTATCAAACCTTTGGAGGAGGATCCTCTCCATAACATGTATGAGGAGCTTGGTGAACAATTCGAGGAGAAATTACTTACTGTTGCAGCTAATTTTTGCAATAGTAGTGATAAATACGATGGATATACTAAGGGCTGTACTACCTTCACAAATGTGGGCACCGATGATGACTCAATTTATCAACCGCATGCTTACACAACTTCAACTTCTTATAATCTTTTAGTGGGATTCTCAGAAGAAGAACTTATCCGATGGAGGGATGCTTATGCTACAGATAACTCTTTTGGTAAAATCATCAATATTCTGAGAGATCCTGAGCAGGCACAGAGTATATATCATTCTCAATACTTCTGTGGAGACAATGGTTTACTTTATTTTGAGGATTGGAATGGAAACAATAGATTATGTGTTCCCAATACACTGCGTATGGAAGTCATTGCTGAAATTCACGATTCATCAACTGAGTCAGCACATGGAGGTTATCACAAATGCTATAACCGACTCGCAGCAACACACTATTGGCCTCATATGTCAAGGGATCTCAAGCTCTACATTAGTACGTGTGATATATGTCAGAAATCTAAACCTCGGAGACACGCACCCTATGGATTGCTACAGCCCATTCCTATTCCACAACGACCATTTGAGGTGGTAACCATGGATTTTATCCCGGAGCTACCACTCACGCCACAAGGACATGATAATGTGCTTGTAATTATTGATAAACTTACCAAGTTCATAACATTCATTCCGTGCACTACAACTATCACTGATATTGAAACAGCTCAACTCTTTTTCCATCATATTATCTCAAAATATGGCATTCCCAGACAGGTCATCACGGATCGTGATACGAGATGGCACCACAGTTTCTGGGGCGAAGTCTGTCGCCTCATGGGTGTCAGCGACTGGTTCTAGTAACGGGTGTCACCAGGTGTCACACTCAAGAAAACCTCAGGTAGCGGAGCGATAGAGGAAGCAAGCAAAGTTCTGGACTAAACCAGGTAGAATAGATGAGATCAAAGCTAAGGAAATACAGCAAGTAACTACAGCTTATATACAAGTAAGTAACCCTCTGCCCTAGTAATGTCTGATACTCTGGGTCAGTGGTAAGCATGAGTAAAACATGTGTGAAACAGATAAAACCTAAGTAAAGCAATGTGTAAGTAATAAAGACTTGATCGACATGCTGTATGCGTGTTGTAAGACTGCTGTGTTTAATATAAGTGAAATGAAAGGCGCATGTTGTATCAGTAAGCATGAACAATAGGTCAGGTGACAAGATAAGACAAGATAAGACAAGATATGAGATAAGGGAGATAAAAGATAAGACAAGATAAGGAAAAGATAAGATGAAAAGAAGTGATTGTAACATTACCCCCCTCTTAAGGCGCGAATTCCATGACACGCAAGTCGGTTGACAAATGCTTCAGACGGCATGTTACTTGGGATTGGTTCTATGTCTGGTGTAGGGACTGGTCGGAACAATTCAGTGGGAAACTGAGCAATCGGAATCTCGATCCGTTTAAGGACTTGAGGCCTGGGCTTGTTAGGATACTTCTTGTGGAAGTCCTGAACAGCCTCCTTGGCATTCGTCATATTAGCTGCAGGTTCCCACATCATTTCATGTGGTCCATAACCTTTCCATTTTACCTTGTACTGGATGCCATTCCGATATTTGCGTGAATCGACTACTTCCTCTACCTCATATTCTTCTTCTTCTCCTACTACTTCAGGAGGTGGTTCAGTGTTTCGGGGTTGTGTCGGGAATTGGGGTTCATGGTATGGGGATAGGTGTGTTTCGTTGAAGACATTATGGATTCGTTTCCACGTGCGAGGAATGTCGAGCTTGTATGAGCTGGGTCCGATCTTTTCAAGAACTTTAAACGGTCCGAATCATTTATCACCGAGTTTCTTCATTGGGCGATCTGTCGTTATGTTGGTTCCTTCAAGCCAAACTTTATCACCAGCCTTATACTCTATTGCTGCATTCCGGTGTTTCTCATATTGGCGCTTCATGTCCTCAGCGGCTTTTTTCAGCGCCGATCCTACTTCTTCTCTGATCCGTTTCATATTATCGGCAAACTCCTGTGCTGTTGGGTTTTGTGACGTCATCTCCGGTGTGGTTCCTTTGTATGGGTGTCTGCCATTGTCTGCGTAGAAGGGCGAAACTTTCGTAGCTGAGTGTACTTGGTCGTTATACGCAAACTCCATCATAGGAAGCCATTCGTGCCAATCACTCTGATGATGATTCACGAAAAGACAGATGTAATGTTCAATTTCCTGATTTATCCGTTCCGTCTGGCCATTAGTCTGAGGATGGTATGCAGTTGTATAGTTGCTTTCGATTCCCAGCAACTTGTACAGTTCCTTCATGAAGCGGGCATGGTACTGAGGGCCGCGATCGTGGACAATCTTCCGGGGCATTCCATGGACCGGGAATACTTTGTCATGATAGACACGTGCCATTCCTTCAGATGTTATCATGGTATGCATGGCAAAGAGCCGTAACCTCTTTGTGAAGTGATCAACAAACACACTGATGGCGTTATACCCTCCAGATTCCGGTAACTCGCCAATCATATCTGTTCCTATGATTTCCCAAGGCTCAGATGGTACATCATGTGGATGTAATGGTCTGTTAAGATCATGTACACCGTGGAACCGTGCCAAGGCCACAAGGTGTCTAAGTGCGGAAGACGAGTGGGACAGTAGTGAAGTTATTAACAACACCGCCGTTACGCCGTTAGTCCCCGGAGAGCGAGAGTAGAGAGGGAGGAGCTAAGTAGCAGCCAGGTCGGAGCGGCGGTATCGCCGATGACGAGGAGCGAACCAGAGGACGTCTAAGTCCTAGGGTTATAGTAGAGAGTACTCCAAGGCGTTGAGCCTGAAGACTTAGAGAAGAGTTGAGTTGAGAAGGGAGATCTAAGTTGATCTAAGTCGATAATTAAACTGAGGAACTACAGTAGCGTACAGGCAGTATTTATATCTACGGAGCGGCGCATCGGTGCGGAGCGCCAGACTAACTACTAGGAGCTATACGAGTAGTACCTGCAGGGTAGAGTAAAAGACAATAAGGAGAGACTAGAACGAAAGAGTAAAAGACAATAATGAGAGACTAGGACGAAAGGATATGTGTAGCGAGAAAGAACAATAGGAAGAGATTACAATAAAAGCAGATCTTCGGAATACCGAGCGGCGGAATGGAGGCCCGCGGCATGGACTTGACACGGTCCTACAGGTTTGGTACGATGTGTCTTTGTGGCCTGACATTTTTCACAGCCTTCAACGTAGATCCTGACATCTCGACTGATTCCTGGCCACCAGTAGTTGCGTGTAATCAACTCAATAGTCTTATAGCGACCTGGGTGTCCTGCTGTCTGGGCGTCATGATGTGCCTGTATGATTCGTCCTCTGAGTTCTTTGTCCTTAGGGACATAGATGCGTCCCTGCCAAACCGCTAGTCCGTCCTCAGTTTCAAGCCATTCCTTGTCTTTAGACTCGAGGGCAACCTGTACTAACTTGTCTCGCTGGTTTTTCTTTCTTCGGATGAGATTAAGCAGATTGTCTTTGGGGGCAGATGTCTGATCCGTTATTTGAGAAATGAAAAATTCCGGTTTTAGTAGCGTGATGTTGGTGTTGTCGTTCTCCCCTTTCTCAAGGCCTGACATCCGTGACAGGGCATCGGCTTTTCCCATTGATTTCCCAGGCTTATGGAAGAGTTCGATATGGTATTCAGCAATTTCGACTACCCATCTGGCTTGTCGTTGGTTCAGCTTCTGAGGTTTCCGGAAGTACTGGAGGTTCTGGTGATCTGTGAAGACCTCAACTGGTTCTTTCGCGCCCAGCAGGTACTGTCTCCAGTCCGATAGAGAATCCATGATGGCCATCATCTCTTTGTCGTAAATCTCATAATTCCGTTCAACCTCATTGAGTGATCTGGACCTGAAGGCTACTGGTCTCCACTTTCCGTCAACGTTCTGTGACAATACAGCACCATTTGCATAATCAGAAGAATCAGCTTCAACCCGGAACTTTCCAGTTTCTCTTGGGATAATGAGAGTAACATCTTCAATGATCCGGTCTTTCAGTCGATCAAACACATCTTGTTCAAGAGATGTCCATTCCCAAGCTGTATTCCCTGTGAGCCGTGTTAGGGGTTTGGCAATTTTACTGAAGTCTCGGATGAACCGGCGGAAGAAGTTGCAAAACCCTAAAAACGATTGTAGTTCTCGTTTTTTCTCTGGTGGCTGCCAGGTTCGGACCGCTTCAACCTTTTTCGGGTCCATCCAGATTTGTCCATTGCCTACGATGATTCCAAGATATTTGACCTCCCTAGCTTCAAAGGTACACTTTTCAGGTTTCAAGTACAGCTTGTTGGCTTTTAGGATATCAAGAACCTTTCTGACGATGACTTGGTGTTCCTCAATGTTGTCCGTGAAGATAAGGATATCATCCATGTAGACAATGACATGTCCTTGATCAATGAGTTCTTGAAGGATATGATTCATGAACGCTTGGAACGTGGCGGGTGAGTTTGTAAGTCCAAAAAACATGACCGTAGGCTCAAACAAGCCTCTGTTTGTTTGGAACGCTGCCTTCCATTCGTCTCCTTCTTTGATCCGGATGTTATTGAATCCCCATCGGACATCCATTTTGGTAAAGACCTTGGAATTCTTCAGTTTATCGATGAGTTCCTGGATTAACGGGAGTGGATATCGATTCTTGACAGTCATGTCATTTAGCTTTCAATAATTCTGTACGGGCCGTAGTGTTCCATCTTTCTTTTTTACAAAGAAGAAAGGTGAAGCCATGGGTGAACGTGATGGCTGTATTCGTCCTGATCTAAGGTTTTCCTCTAGGAATTCATCTAAAGCCTTCTGTTCTGGCGGGCTGAGGGGATAGACTTTACAATCGACTGGCTTGGAACCTGGCATTAGTTCTATGGCATGATCCCACGGGCGTCTTTCTGGCATTTGGTCAAAGTCCTTTTTACTGAATACATCAGCATACTCGGCAAGGTATGGAGCAGCGGCATCTGTAGTAGCAGTTTGTACTTTGATATGACTTTGGTCGGAAAGATACCCATTCCAATCAAACCAGAAGATCCGTTCACCATCGATAAGCTTTTCCCCTGTACCATCATCCTCAGGTGATTCATAGTGTGGCAGATATCCGCATTTGTCAGGACAACGTTCAAACATCAACATGGATTCCTTCCAATCAATGCTGGGATTATGGTAACGTAGCCAATCTATGCCTAAATTGGTAACTGCCATATCTATTCGTTTGGCATGATCTCCTATCACCATTCGGACTTGTACATAGCCTTCTATGGAACCATTTTTGTTCAGAGTGCCATCGGCATTATAGACCGGCATTTTGACTGGTAACTCCTTAACAGTGAGCTGGTGCCGTTCTACAAAATCCTTATTGATACAGGACCCTGTGGCTCCGCTGTCTAGAAGGGCTTCCGTTTCAATCTGTACACCATTGTCGATATTCTCAATAGTGGTCCGCAACTTTAACTCACGTCCTCGGGTACCTCGGACGAATCTCTTACGACTTTTGAGATTGGTAACTGCTTCAGTTGCGGTTGCATGACTCAGATTTCGTAAAGCCAATACTGTTTCTTCCGATGCTTCTCTGACATGACTTTCAGGCATCCAGGCTCTAAGGATTCCTATAGCCATAGGGAGTTTGTCCATTTGTAACCGCTGCGCCACCCATTCAGGTGTGTTTGGTTCATATCTCACAGGTTTTTCCTCAGTTCAGGTCATCATTGTAGATAAGTTATTTTTATTGGATGTACCAGTACTACCAAATTCAAAACTAAATTGACTGTCTACATATGACGATGACGAAAGGTCCGATACTGATTCTGAGATTGGCCCCGGCAGACCTGCGTCTACTGCTGGGGCAGGACAAAACCCAATTCCTTGGCCATAGCCTCCTGATCCTCCTGTGTCATCCGGCTCCACATGCCTCTGACGAACTGTGGCTTTGGTGCTTTCTCTGGACAGAACTTCGCAATGTGGCCTTGCTTGCCACAATGGAAGCATTCCCTGTTGTGATGCGCAGCGTCGATGTCCATCGGTCTGCCTGCACCTTTGAAAATCGTCCCAGTGCCGTCTTTCCTATCTTGGGTAGGTACCGCAGGGGTTGGAGCCTTGGTTACGGGAGCCTGTGTTGTTTGTGGTTCCCATCTCTGGTTACTAGGTCCTTGCCCAGCATTCCGCTGGTATCTGTTTGACCAATTTCGCTGCATTTCCTCACGGCACCACCACATGTCATCGATGCTGATAATCTTCTGTTTGAGCTCATCAAACTTCTCGATTCGCTCATTACTGGTACCGTATACTTGATCAATCAGCTTTGGCTTTATGTTCATCTCGATTAGCCTGATGACATAGGGGGCATCCTTGGCATATCCGGCATCTCGCATGATGACTTCAAATTCCTTGAAGAAATCCTCTGCCCTCTCATTGGGGCCCTGACGGAGATGTTCTAGCTTCTCCTGTGCATTCTCCATAAATCCTTTGTCTAGGAAGGAGGCATTCAATGCGTCCTTGAATCCTTTCCAGGTGACTCTCCATTCCTCCTCGTCGTCATTGAAATTATTGTCCGTATAATTCTGAACCCAGCTACTGACTTTGGGACCTCGCATATCCGAGACCGCAATGTCAATTCTTTCACTGTCTGTGATGATCCTATTCCTTGGATCACGAATGTAGGCAAAGAGGGTACGGCGCCACTCTTTGAACTGGGCTTTGTCGCCATCAAAGATGCTAGGCTCTCTGAGCAACGACTTGCCATGAATATTGGAGGTAGTGGTGGTGGGAGCAGGAGTAGGGTTAGACATGCTGAAGTTGGGTGGTATGTAGGCGGGTATGAATGAGGTGATATTTCGTTTGATAGAGGATGAAGTAGATGGAGCAGATGAATCGGGGGTACAGTAACGATCGGTTTGTACCGAAAGTCTAGGTCGTCCTAGTCTTGAAGTAAAATCCATTGTAAGGAAGACGAGTTACTAATGCAACTCGGTGGTGATGATGGGAAAATGTATGATTGGATTCGTAGAAGTCGGGAATAATGTGGGAGAGATTTTGAGAATAGAGTACGATGATGTGGGAAGCAGCCTTCCACTCTCGTTTGATGAACAGATGCACCCTCCCTGTCTAGGAATGGAGCTCGTTGTGCACGCGAAGACCCTTCTCCGAAGATTAGTGATCAGTCGACGCTTTCGTCTGCCAGTACGGTGTCGGACTCAACGTTACACCTTTGTACTATAGGCGACACTGTTCGAAGAGAGAGTAGAAGTCTGTGAAGGGTTGGTAAAAATGTGAGCGGGAATAACTGTGATAGTGATATGATCGCGTAGCGTGTGACAGGTGGTAAGAAATAGCTTTGATCTTCTGTCAGCGACTGGTTCTAGTAACGGGTGTCACCAGGTGTCACACTCAAGAAAACCTCAGGTAGCGGAGCGATAGAGGAAGCAAGCAAAGTTCTGGACTAAACCAGGTAGAATAGATGAGATCAAAGCTAAGGAAATACAGCAAGTAACTACAGCTTATATACAAGTAAGTAACCCTCTGCCCTAGTAATGTCTGATACTCTGGGTCAGTGGTAAGCATGAGTAAAACATGTGTGAAACAGATAAAACCTAAGTAAAGCAATGTGTAAGTAATAAAGACTTGATCGACATGCTGTATGCGTGTTGTAAGACTGCTGTGTTTAATATAAGTGAAATGAAAGGCGCATGTTGTATCAGTAAGCATGAACAATAGGTCAGGTGACAAGATAAGACAAGATAAGACAAGATATGAGATAAGGGAGATAAAAGATAAGACAAGATAAGGAAAAGATAAGATGAAAAGAAGTGATTGTAACAATGGGAATGAAACGAGCTCTCACAACTTCATATCATCCGCAAGCAGATGGCCAAACAGAGAATTTGAATCAAACTTTGGAAATTACTCTACGTGCATATGTTGGTCCATCTCATACAGATTGGGATACTCATCTCGATTCACTTGCACTCTCATATAACTCTACACCACACAGTTCAACAGGATTTTCTCCATCATATCTACTTTATGGGTTTAATCCTATTACTTCATCTACTCTAATGACCCCTTCTATCGCAATTCCACGGTCATCGAGTGGGGGGAAAAACCCTAGTATTATCCAGAATGAAGATGCACAGCATATGATTGAACATTTTGATGCAGATCGGAACCGTGCTAAGGAAGCACTATATCTAGCTCAGGAATATCAGCAGCGTTCATATAATAAGGGTCGCTCATCACATGAATTTGAGGAAGGACAGCAGGTCGTCTTGAACCCACATTCTCTTCAACTTCTTTGTGAGGAAAAGGGACGAGGTAAGAAGCTACTTATGAAATATGATGGTCCCTTCAAAATTATTCGCAAACTTTCTCCTGTTACATATCAGTTACGCCTCCCAGCTTCACATGGCATGCATCCAGTATTGAATATTGCACACCTGGAACTATACAATCAATCACCATCGGAGTTTGGTGAACGACCAAGGAAGAGACTTAACCGAAAGGACTTTGCAGATTTACCAGAAGTAGAAATTGAGCGGATTGTGGCAGAACGTTGGAAAAAGATTGGCAAGAGGAAAGTTCAACAATTTAAAGTACAATGGAAGGATATGGATCCAGTGGAGGATGAATGGAAAACTCGAGTACAACTGCGAAATGCACCGGAAATTTTGGGTAAATGGCTCAATAAGCCCTGAGGTGACATCTCATATGTGATTACCTGCTAATGATTCAATTTATGTTACTGCTTTCATTTCCGTAAAGTGACTTTCTCATTTCTCAATTTATTCCAAAGCCTAGTAGCTCAAGTGACTTAAGCGTGGTTGGAGCCATCATTGAAGACAAAGCAACTTCGGTACAGGCGGAGTTGGCTCTGAACATGCTGCAAACATGAAGTGATTATAGGCAATAGCGACTATTCTGGAAATGGCCTGCGACTTGACATAAAACTAGTATAAAAGCTCTATGAAATCTTAAAAAATATTCAGTTCAATTCGAGCTACATTTCTTTCGGATAGCATCCATTTTTCAGCCCTCTTCTCATCATGCCTCCAGTCTCTACTGCAATCATTCGCTGTGATCAAACAAACCCACTATTCATTCTTGAGGATGCATTTCCTGACCCCGTCTTACGTGCCTTTGTGCAAAGTCACCTTGGGGAAGCATTCCGTATTGAATGCATTACCGATAAACATATCATCCAATTAGACAATGGGTTGTATGCGTTGACTCCTGACTATGCCAGGAAACTATGGCTGAAGCTGGGTAAGGTCATTTGTTTTTATTTGTATCCCTCTATGTATTAACATGATTAAACGTACTCAGCTAAAATTGCAACGGTTGTTGTGGCTGCTGCAAAAGGAATTCATTCGGACATCGAAGAGGGTATCCCTCGTGACGTGATGTCCTTTGAATGGCTTTGTTGCGTTATTCCCAGCATTCTTAACTCGAATCGATTCCCCCACATCTCTCTTGCCAACAACACCCATAACATTCTTCTCGGACTCAAATCCACTACTATGGATGGAATTAAGAGCGTTGTTGGTTCATTCAACATGCTTGTTCTGTTCTATGTTAAATGGGTCCGGGAAATGATCAAAATCAGTATTTTCAAGGGATTAGGATCAGAAGTAAATTGGGGAAAATATTTTGGTATGACTCAGGAGGAGTTCTCCATACAAGTTTCTCGGGGAACGATGCAGTTTGGTCATTCTAGTCTAATCAACAAGTTAACTGGAGACTATGAACAAGACCTAGCCCTGATTTTACACCCAACTCATTCCTCCATGGCTCTAACTTGGTTCTTGGATCCATATGACCTGACTAATTCCTCAATCAACAAATTCATTCCCAAGGCCTATATTACAGAAGAAGAGGAGGATAGCAATATTATTGCTAACTTCATTGCTGAGTCTCTCTGATCTCGTCGAGTAGGGGGGCTCTGTGATGGATCTAACACTAAATGCAGAGTAAGTCATCGAGCTCATCACTCCAAGTCATCTCTGACCTGTGCAATTGATAGAATCTTCTATCAATTTCTCCACTGTTCTGTACAAGTATCTAACAAGTATAAATCTACATAGCATTTAAGGAATAACGACCTTTTTACGATTCTTTGAATATCATCTATATTGAGCTTTACTTCGTGTGAACATAAGCTAATCCGAATATCAGCGCATTTGACGCCTCGTGCTCATCGTTGATTTCGACTTCCGGGCATCCAACGCACAAGCTTGACGACAAGGAAGGATATTCATTGTGTCTATCTTAAGGTATATAGTATTTCGTTGATTTGAATCGAGAGTCTTATTCAAATATTACTCAGAAACATTACAGTAGAGACGAGGGATCGCTGTGCATGTTCAGAATAATAACCAAGTTGGAAAAGTAAAGGAAGTACAGACCAGGATCGAAATACAGTTACGGGGTCTAGACCCCAACAAAGGACATTCAAAACAAAGTATAGAAGGAGTCAACCTCCGAGGCAAATGAGGAAAAACATCGGAAAGCATGACTGTTGTGGAGCAGATAGAAAGAGAACGCAGAACAGGTTGTGAGGCATGATAATCCAGGGAACGTATTCCGGCTTTGAGGATGTCGGGTTTTATAGGTGGGAAATCGGAACCAAGGACCACCTCCCATACATTCAAAGCAGGATGTGCGCCGGTGAGAATACAAAACAGAGGACGGTCAAGCGCGACGGTGTTGAAAGCATTGGTGGTGATCATTCGATATATAATAGGTAGCAACACCGACGAGGAATGTTTAGAGACCGCTGCAAAAAATGATATATCTCTGCGGGATAGATAAGAAGCAACTTCAATTAAGATGTCGTCAGGGAGCACCGCGAAGGAAATGAGTTGATAAGACGAAGGAATCGTTGATTGCGAAACCGTGCCAGAGATAAGTGGGGGCATGAGAGAATGAGCGGAAGACATTGGGCAAAATAGTATCAATGAAAAACAATACCCTCAAGAAAGATATAACCAATTAGTGCGGTACCTGATGTGGGCGCCGGAGACCATTATCACAGTGAGGAAAAGGAGTGGGTTCGGCATACGATCAGCATTATCGTAGAAATACATACATACAACGTCAACAACAAAGGCAGTCCATCCTTCGTACAAGGGCAAGTAAAAAAAGGAACTTACAACCCGCAAACAGTCAATGACTGATGTGAGATTGGACGGACAGGCGAGGTGTATTTAATAAAAACGAAGTACTGCCCGGAAACGGTGAGCGACTGAAGTCATATTGGACAGAGGGGCAGAAAGAAAGAACATGGGAAAAATGTTGCACGCGCTCCTAACGGTGAGCGACTGAAGTCATATTGGACTGAGATGCTGAAAGAAAGAACGTGGGAAAAATCTTGCACGCGCACCTAATGTTACATAATTACAGGGTGTGGAAGGACCTAGCAAAGCAAGGTGAAATTGATGTTGCGTCCATATGCGTTCAGGTGCATTCACCTTATATGCGTTCATTTTGAATCTTGGCGTTCACCTGCATTCCATGCGTTCAGGTGCGTTCCGGATGCGTTCCGGCTCCACTCAAGATTGGATTGCAATTTTTGAGTCTTCAGTTATATATTTGAATATCAATGACTGCATTAATGTTTGTTGACCAGGTCCTCAGTGTCACGAAGCGGCAGAGGCGGAGTGACTAGCGGAGCAGGGAAGCGGAGTGACTAAGCAAGGCGATGAGGCGGAGCGACTAAGCAAGGCGGTGAGGCGGAGCGACTAAGCAGAGCGGAGGCAAACTGGTCCCAGATAATGACAGAGATATATTGAGTATCGTAGTCATAGGTAACAATAAGTAAGCACATACCTGGTCCCAGATAATGACAGAGAGGTCAAGATGAGGGACCAGGCTGTGAGGGGTTGGCTTTATATACATAATCCGATCTGCGAGAAATGACGATGTAATACTGTACAGTTTAGGAACAAGGAAGGTGGCGGAAGCCAGTAGAAGGAGAAGGGTAACAGGTGGATCAGTAATCGATGATGGGGATCAGGTGGGTCAGTAATCAATGGGATTTGACAGTGATGTAATCGTACAAGTAAGGGCGTCGAGACGGTGAGAAAAGGAAAATGATAGGGGCTACATACTTCATGACATTACCCCCCTTCTTATGACCATTGCCCTCGATGGTCAAGCTTTTGCTGCTGTGGGGTGCTTCTTGTGGAAGGCACGAACAATTTTTGGAGCTCGGCTCAGGTTGGGCGCTGGTTCCCAGGAGTTATGCCCTGCGTCGTATCCCTTCCACTTTACCAGGTATTCCAACCTCTTCCACCGGACCCGACTATCCAGGATTTCCTCTACTTCATACTCCGGTTCGTCTTCATACTCCGGTTCGTCTTCATCCTCTAGGTAGACCGGCTCTGGTGGTGGTGGTATTTCTCCATTGATAGTGTTACCTTTCCAGGGGTAGAGTTTGTCAACATGGAACACAGGATGAATGCGGTCAAGGGAGATAGGGAGGTCAAGGCGGTAGTCCAGGGGTCCAATCTTCTCCAAGATTCGGTAGGGTCCGAGCTGTCGATCTCCTAGCTTCTCGCTGGACAGTTGGAGGTTGATGTCTTCCGCACTGAGCCAGACAAAATCTCCGACTTTGAACTGGTGGGCTTTCCGTTTTCCTCGTTCGTATCCCTCTTTCTGTTGCTTTTTTCCTAAGTGCAAGGCGGCCCCTGCGTCCTGTCGGGCTTCTCAGAGTATCCGTATGCGGTCATCTACAGCTGGAATCCCACTGCGTTGTCCAATTGGGATGTTGAACAAGGGGAGATATCCGTAGGTTAGCTCAAATGGGGACATGCCTAATGCAGAATGGGTTCGTGAGTTGATTACGAATTCAGCCATTGGAAGGTGCTCTGCCCAGTCATCCTGCCGGCGACCTACATAGAGTCGAATGTATTTTTCTACTTCTTGGTTGGCGCGTTCAGTTTGACCATTAGACTGCGGGCGATACCCGGAAGTAAGATCTGATTTTATTCCCAGTCTGGCAAGTAGGGATCGCATGAGTTTGGCTGCAAACTGAGGCCCACGGTCAGACTTGAAGTGAAGAGGGAGCCCATGAAGACGGAAGATTTCTTTGTAGTAGATGTCAGCAACCCCTTCTGCAGTGATGGAGCTGGTACATGGGAGGGCATGAATTTGTTTCCCATAGAGGTCTGTGCAGACTAGGACTGCGTCGTATCCTTGGGAGTTAGGTAGTTGCGTTATCAGGTCCACCCCTACCTCTTCCCATAGACCCAAGGGTACGTCTAATGGTTGAGTTACAGCTCGTGGGTGTCTTTGGATTTTTTTGCGTGCGCACGTCTCGCATCCCTCTACGTACTTCTCCACAAAGGAGCGCAGTGTTGGCCACCAGAAATGGGTGCTAACTAGATCGAGTGTTCCGTGGAGCCCAGGGTGTCCAGCAGTGGGATGGTCATGACATTGACGTAGTACTTCGGTGCGCAGATCATTGTCTGCTGGCACGTACACTCGTCCTCGGTAGTAGACCAGACCGTTGTCCTCCTCCCATTCGGCGATTCCATTGGCCAAGCGCTGTAGTCCGTGCTCTTTGACCGTTTTGAGACCTTCCAATACCTGTGCTTCCCGCTGTGAGGCCTTCCGGATGCGATCCTCTAAGGGGTTCCGTAGGATAGAAGCTGCAATTTTGGTGAAATGGTTGGGCTTAAGGACTGTCTGCTGTCGATTATCCTCATTGTCTAGTACCTGGTGCGCTGCCATACGGGAAAGAGCATCAGCCTGAGTGTTTATTCTACCAGGGCGGTGGATCATGTGGAAGTCAAACCGTGAAAGGTATAGAGCCCAGCGAGCTTGGCGGCGGGTGAGGTCTTGAGCTGTGCGCCAAAATTCGAGGTTAGAGTGATCAGTGATGATGTCAAATGGCTGGGGTAGTCCCTCCAAGAAGTTCCTCCAGTCCTTCAACGCTTCTATGATGGCTAGCATTTCCCGGTCGTAGATCTCATAGTTTCGTTCTGCTGGTTGCATAGAGGCTGATCTGAAGGCGACGGGGTGCCATTGGCCATCATCTTGCTTCTGCATGAGGGCACCGCCGGTAGCGAAGCCTGAAGCGTCTACCTCAATTCGGGTTGGTCTGTCCGGTGTCCATAGGGCTAGGATGGGTGCAGAGATGAAGGCCTCTCGGAGAGTATCAAATGCTTGTTGCTGGGTGTCCATCCAGGTAAAGGATATATCTTTCCAAGTGAGGTCGTTCAGGGGCCTGGCTATCCTTGCAAAGTTCCGGATAAAGCGTCGGTAGAAGTTAGCAAATCCAAGGAACCCTCGTAGCTCTCGAAGGTTAGTGGGGGCTGGCCAGTCGCGAACTGCAGCTACCTTTACCGGGTCCATCCTCACCTCCCCTTCTGATATAATGAGGCCTAGATATTCAATCTGTTGTTGTTCGAATTCACACTTCTCCGGTCGTAGGTATAGATCATGCTTCTCCAACCGGATTAGTACTTCCCGTACCACTCGTCGATGCTCCTGAAGATCACTGCTAAAGATGAGGATATCGTCTAGGTAAACCGCTACCTTTCCAGCTGCAATGAGGTCTGCAAATATGGCATTCATAAGTGCTTGAAACGTTGCAGGGGAGTTGGTGAGACCAAAGAACATAACCTTAGGCTCGAACAGCCCTCGTGTGGTTGCAAAGGCCCCTTTCCATTCATGGCCTTTCTTGATTCTGACATTGTTATAGCCCCAGCGTACATCAAACTTGGTGAAATATCGAGCCCCTTGAAGCCGACTAATTATGTCAGCCACCAATGGGAGGGGGTAGCGGTTCTTCACTGTGTACTCATTCAGTTTCCGGTAATCCTGTACAAAACGGAGTTTCCCATCCTTCTTCTTCACAAAGAAGACTGGGGACGAGATGGGTGATTTGGAGGGAACAATGTAGCCTTTCCGCAGATTCTCTTCCAAGAAGCGATCCAACTCCTCCTGCTCATTTAGGGACATGGGGTAGATCTTGGTGCGCATGGTCGCCGGTGCTCCAGGTATGAGATCAATTGCATGGTCCCAAGGTTGGTGGGCAGGTAATCGTTCGGAGGCAGATTCTGAGAAAACCTTTTTGAAATCACGGTACTGCTCAGGGACCATTTCTTCAAAGGTTTTAACGGGTTTGTCTCGGTTGGCTTCCTCTGCTAGCTGCTGGGAGTAAGTGAATCCTGCAGCGCACCAGACTTCCTCAGTCTGTTCCTCTAGGATTCCTGCTTTTACCCATGCCCGGCGAGTTTTATGATTGGCTCGGATTTGGTGTATTGGCGGTTCTTCCACCACTGCTGATTTGCTCTCTTCAAGGGTCGCTTCCAGTGGTACCTCAATCTGAGTGGGTTCGGTGGGAGGTTCCGGGTTCGGGAGTTCAGGGATTGGGCTTTCTGTGTTAGCGGCGGCTCGGTGAGAGTATGAGATCTCCTCGTCTGGGACTTCTTCTATAGTTACTCGAGGGGGTTTTACTGAAAGTCGTCCTTTCTCCCAATCGATCTCCGGATTTACCTTCCGTAGCCAGGGGAGTCCAAGGATGACGTCTTCGCCTCCTAGGTTGGTGATCAGAAAGTCCATCCACCGCTCTTGATTATCCACTGTGAGTGCTAGGCGTGCAAAATGGGTTATCTGTCCCGCTCGGTTAGGTGTTCCATCGATATTAAAGATGTCGATTGGTTTATGAAGGGGTGCACATCTTACATGGTTCCGGGTGGCAAAGTCTTGGTTCAAAAACAGGGCAGTAGCTCCACAGTCTACCATGGCTGCAGTTGTTATACTATGATTCCTTCCTCTTAGTCTCGCATGAATTCGGAAATGTGGGGAAGTGGAGTTTAATTCCCGGATCGACGATATTGTACATGATGGGTGCGAGTCATACGAAGAAGTAGCGAACATAACAAACTGATTACGGGGTACTCTCGGTGCAGCCGAGGCGGGTACCCTCTTTAAAAACCCTGTTGAAAGCCAGAGGACGAGGAAGACATAGCGTTAGCACGATCAAGTAATTCCCTTATTTGACCAATCTGGTTAGAAAAGTCCTGGTTAGGGGGGCTCGGAGTAGCAGGTACGGTTGCAGGGGTAGATGTTGGGGTCGAGGAAGCAATCTGGACGGATTCATTTGGGAATAGGGAGAATGGTGTGGGTCCCGTAGCGGATATCTGCTGGCGTCGAGGTTGCTGGCGTCGGCCTCGGTCTCGTCCGAGTCCCATGAACTTGTCTTGGCAGACTGCTTCCAGATGTCCTCGGCGTCCACAGTAACGGCAGGTAGTTTCTCGGTGTGGGCAGTTTTGCTTGACATGACCTTGGGCACCACAGCCGAAGCATCGTCCTCGCATGCGAGCTAGGAATGCCTCCCTAGTATTCCCATTACTAGTGTGGGTTGCATCAATGTCCATAGCGTGGGGGTCAGCAGGGGTAGTGTGAGCAGCATGTGTGGGAGTGTGTCCAGAGTTCCGGCCAGTCATGGTGGGATCATGCATGTAGACGTCCACTGATATGGCTCGTTTGATTGCCTCCTTCAGAGTCGGAGCAAGTCCTTGGGCGATGTTTACAATGATGAGATTTTGTCGGATCTCCGGAAGTAGGGCAGTGAAGAAGTGTTCTCGTAAATCAATGTCAGACATTCCAGTCCGATCCCCAATATCCTTGAACTTCTGAGCAAATTCCGCGACTGTCTGACCTTTACTTTGTTTGAGATTTTTGATCTCGCTGCGAGCTTCCATACCCGGGTCTACTGACTCAAAGCGTTGACCAAACTCTTTCAGGAACTCCTCCCAATTTCCTCCAAAGGGGGGATGTTCCGCATTGAAATGTAGCAAATGCGGGGTTGCCCAGTCACCTGCACTTTCAGTGAAGAACCCTAGGGCTGACTTGATAAGCTTTGCCTGACTCTTGGTGAGATCAGGTTGTTCCGATGCCCAGTTCTGGAACTGAGCCATGAAGCGACGCGCTTCAGCGCTATCTTTTTCCTTGAATACCTCGGGTTTGTTCATGCTGGACTTGGAGGATGAGCGTTCCTCCATGGCTGTAGCAAGATTGGCTACTTGTTTAATCAGCTGAGTCATGAGATCTTCTGCAGAGGCGGGTGGGGCTGGTGTGGCAGGCGGAATAGGAGTCGACATGATAGGAGTAGGCAATCGGGGTTGGGGAATTGGCAAGAAGGTGATATTGCTCACAGTGAGTGGCTCTCGGATTGAGTTCGAAAGGGCGTTGGGGCAAGGTTGAGACTGGCAATCGCGCCAAGTATCGTCGTTGTTATGGGCGTGAGCTTGGTCTCTGGGGTCAAGTGCGTGCGGGAGTGCGGAGCAGTCTATACTGGCAACAGGTGTTTCAGAGTCGGGCGGAACTGGGGAAGACGTGGTGTCTATAGACCCTGCAAGGACAACCTTATCGGTAGGCTGTCAGTGCAGTAATGGATCTTGACCTAATGTCACGAAGCGGCAGAGGCGGAGTGACTAGCGGAGCAGGGAAGCGGAGTGACTAAGCAAGGCGATGAGGCGGAGCGACTAAGCAAGGCGGTGAGGCGGAGCGACTAAGCAGAGCGGAGGCAAACTGGTCCCAGATAATGACAGAGATATATTGAGTATCGTAGTCATAGGTAACAATAAGTAAGCACATACCTGGTCCCAGATAATGACAGAGAGGTCAAGATGAGGGACCAGGCTGTGAGGGGTTGGCTTTATATACATAATCCGATCTGCGAGAAATGACGATGTAATACTGTACAGTTTAGGAACAAGGAAGGTGGCGGAAGCCAGTAGAAGGAGAAGGGTAACAGGTGGATCAGTAATCGATGATGGGGATCAGGTGGGTCAGTAATCGATGGGATTTGACAGTGATGTAATCGTACAAGTAAGGGCGTCGAGACGGTGAGAAAAGGAAAATGATAGGGGCTACATACTTCATGACACTCAGTGTGATTACACTCTGAGAGGAACTGGCTGCATCTTATTGATAAAGCTTACTGTTCTGATATTTTTAGCTCTGTCATTGCACTATTACTGTCAGATACTAGTCTTCAAAATGTCATATTCTGTTCCTCTAAGCAGCTTTAATATCTATTTTTATGCATGATTTATGAGTCCTGTTATAGAGTACAGCATCACCACCATGGATTGGTGTGCATCTGCATATGTTAAGTTAAGTGAGAGTCTCAATTGGCTGTGAAGCAACCCTGTTGTAGGTACCTTCTAAGTGGGGGTCTATGCTATGTTAGTACTATGAGCTCACAGTGAGTTTTATTATATCTAGCTCACCTCAGTTGGCTGTAAAGAAACTGAGGAACTTGAAGACACTGCTGGCATGATCTAACTACAACTGTATAGTACCTACTCATAACACTGTCTGCAGAAAGGGAAATGTCCAAGTTCTTTGAATGTATGGAGTACCTTCCTTAACAGCATAATCAAGGAAAAATAGAAGGCTTATCATTCTCCATTATTAACAGCCTTCAGAGGTGTCAGTGTAAGTTAAACTACTTAAGTAAGTAGTGGTTGTAGACAGGCTCACCTCAGTTGGTATTGGAACAATTGAGGGAGTTGATGCTGTCCCATGTACTCTATAAGCCTACTTTATGTGAGACGTAGATTTTGTACTAGAATGATAACGAGACTCAGAGATGCAAATTGTCCTTATTCACCTAGAATGATAACGGGACTAGGAAACATAAGTAAGTATGAAGCATTAGGTATAAGTAAAGTATCAGTAGCTCACCTCAGAGATGCACGAAGGTGAAGGCAATCATCTGAGGTGGCTCTGTGATAAGTATGAGTTTATATAGACTACAAAATGTTGCTGTCACGACGAGGCAGGAAGAGGGAGGTGGGATGTCTGAATATGCCAAGGAGCAATAGTGGCAGAGCGAAGAAGCACAGAAACAAGCACAAAGCACAGATGAAAGAAATAATGATCCCGAACAACAGTGGGATAGCATCAGAGGCCAATCACACTAGTAATCAAAAGGGAATCTAGTTGCCCAATGACCAAGTTAGATAGGTAATATCTAAAAGGATACAAGTACTTGCCTAGTTGCCCAATGACCAAGAGGTTGAGATGGGGAACTAGGATCTGTCTACTGTCCTTTATATACTACTCTTGTCTAATGAGTAAGTGATTGCGATATAGAACAAGAATGAGGAATCAATATATATGGGTAATAATGAGTCGATAATGAATCATAATAAACTAATCAATGAATGAGGATGAGTTGTATGGAAGCGTATGGAAACAAATGGAACTAGTGGGATAATTGTGTAATAAAGTACAATAAACATGTGAAAAGAGATTGATGGGAACACACCGCTGATGGCGCATCAAAGGGCACATCATGAGACTTCATGTAAGACCTGGGTCAAAATAGGTCTTAGGGTAGGTTTGGTATATGAAGTTTTATGTTGTAGCGTGCTAGGAGCAGGCTGGAGCTCGAAGGGAGCTATGAGAACCGCGACCGAGGACGGGAATGACCTAGTAGTGCCTGGAACGACGAGATGATGACCCTTGAGGGGGTTCCTAGGAGGTCCAGGGAGGTCCCTAAGGCGTAGGGAGGTTAAGGAAGAGTGCGGGACCGTACGGTATTGCGTAGTAGGAGTTGTACTCGCTAGAACGTCAATATAGGATCGAGTAGGTCGTATATGCAATTGGGTCTCGAGAGTGTAAGCTCCCGAGAAGGGATATGTCAGGGAGGGTAGGTCCCTGGGGGCTGAGCTTGAGGATGGACGTCCTCGAGCGTGGGAGGTGGTAACGGAGAAGCAATACGTAGTTCGACGTGAGGGGTAGCTTCGACGTTACCTAGATCGAGGTCCCAAAGCTTACGAAGTAGCTAGGGAGCTCTGGGAGGTTTGGAGAAGGGTAGCTCACCAAAGCGGGTAGGCGTTGGGGAGCTTTAGTAATGTTCGAGGGAGCTCGGGGACTCACTCGGAAGGCTTAGACTTGAAGTGAAAGCGTATATTCGATCGTATAGACGATCAGAGAGACAATAGACAGAAGTAGAGAGAAACAGAGGTAGAGAAACAGAGAGTAAAGAGAAATCCGTATGGTTAGCAGGTACAAAGGGACAGGGACTGGACCTATGCAAAAGGGTGTGTGTTCAAAATATACCAAGCTGGGCTTCTGGATGCTACTGGACTGCTTAAATATGTATAGGGAAGTTAACAAAGAGACATAGTACGAAACGGGCACTTAATGGGGTTTCTAAGTACATGAGGACGGACATGAGGACGGAATGATGGGCGCATGTGCGGGGTTCCAGGACCCTGTCGTGGAGTGGTTCGGTTGCATTGAGGGGAACTAAGAATCATGGAGGTTGTCCTAGCAGAGAGAAGGTTTGCGGCATTGGGAGTGTTCTCAGGGGTTCAGGGAAGTGGGCTGAGGAGGTAAGGGGACTGAGGAGGTTGGGAACTATGTCAAGGAGCTTATGGGCTATGGAATTCAGGGCGAGGCATGACACTTCATGAGAGTTGCATTGACCGACGAGGTCAAAGCAATGAGTATGGTAAAAGACCATGAAATGCCAAATTCTGACCCAGGTCTTACAGCCTATCTGAGAACTGGAAACACCATGCACTAGTGAAACACATCAAGATGCGACACCACTACATATGGGAAAAGGTAGCAAGTGGGGAGGTTTGGATACAGTGGATCAGGTCAGGGGAGAATGTAGCAGATATTTTTATGAAAGCTCTCAATGGTACTTCTCACTCCAACTTGGTATTGCTACTGAGACTGGATTGTACAGAGTAGTGGGGGGTGTTAGGGAGTACTCCATATGTCAGATATACTGCTTTGAAATGCCTATTCAAGAGATGGCAGTATGTCAAGCCCATTGTCAGCGACTGGTTCTAGTAACGGGTGTCACCAGGTGTCACACTCAAGAAAACCTCAGACAGCGAAGCAATAGAGGAAGTAAGCAAAGTTCTGGGCTAAACCAGGTAGAATAGACGAGATCAAAGCTAAGGAAATACAGCAAGTAACTACAGCCTATATACGAGTAAACAACCCTCTGCCCTAGTAATGCCCAACGCCCTGGGTTAGTGGTAAACATGAGTAGAACATAAGTAAAGCAATGTGTAAGTAATGAAAGCTCGATCCTCATGCTGTATGTAAGACTGCTGTGTTTAATATAAGTAAATGAAAAGCACATGTTGTATCAGTAAGCATGAATAATAGGTCAGGTGACAAGATAAGACAAGATATAGGATAAGGGAGATAGAAGATAAGACAAAAGATAAAAGATAAGACAAGGGATAAGGAAAAAGATCAGATGAAAAAGAAGTGATCGTAACACCCATGCCTCGGGTCTCCATTCCGCCACTCAGTATTCCGAAGATCAACCGTTTATTGTAATCTCACTCTTATTGTTCTTTCTTGCTACACATACCCTTTCATTCTAGTCTCTCCTTATGTCTTTTACTTTATCCTGCAGGTACTACACATATAGCTCCTAGTAGTTAGTCTAGTGCTCCGCACCGATGCGCCAATCCGTAGATATAAATACTGCCTGTACGCTACTGTAGTTCCTCAGTTTAATTATCGACTTAGATCCCCTCCTCAACTTAGTTCTCCTCTAAGTCTTCAGGCTCATTGCCTTGAAGCACTCTCTACTACTACCTTAGAACTTATACGTTCTTTGGTTTGCTCCTTGTCACCGGCAATACCGCCGCTCCGACTTGGCTGCTACTGGCTCCTCCCTTCTATACTCTCGATCTCCGGGGACTAACAGTGTAACAGTGGTGTTGTTAATAACTTCACCACTGTCCCATTCGACCTTCCGCCCTTAGATACCTTGTGGCCCTGGCACGGTTACATGGTGTACATGATCTTAACACAGTATTACTTAATAACTATACAGTTCGACTTAAATCACACAAAGTGGCATTAATCTTACTTCAACAGTACTTGGTCCATGTTTGTGTAGTATAGTTAAGAGAAAAGATTATTTTGTATGTATATTCCAACACAATGTACTAACCCCATGTTTTGAGAAGGTATGTATTGTTGAGGTATACTCTGTACATGGGGAATGGTACATACAGGTTAAGTAGATATGTACAAACATAGAGACAGCATTATTAGTGAATACTGTACAGTTAGATATAGATCACACTGATGGCATGTTTCCGAGTCCCTCAGTTGCTTTACAGACAACTGAGGTGAGCTACATAGTATATTGCAACAAACTAAAGTACTAACACAATATAGTATACTCTTACATGTATGTGATGGTTTTTTGATCATTGGATAGTTAATGGCCTCTGGACATTGGTTGGAAAATAAGAAGTGGAACAAGAGAGAAGTGTCTAAGACTGTGCTAACTAGCAATCTTACAATCTTACCTATGGGAAGCACTATGAGGTACACTAGAGCCCCTCTATCACTCTATACTGCACTAATTTTTGAATGATTTGGTGGAGAATTCATCTTCAGATCATGTTTTTGGGCTCAAATTTGACTGCAATAATATGGATGTACTTTCCAGAAAAATAGATTAAATATTTGGGAATAGTTTAGTAAATATGATAAATATTCCTCGTGAACGCAGCTATATTGAATGTGAACGCACTTAATTGAACGCAACGAACTTAAACGCAAATCCGTCGGAACGCAGAACGCACCGGCGGAATGCGAAATTATACCGTCCAACTGTATATTTAGTTCAGTGGCTTGCCCTGGCATGCCTCAATCCTCTTGTCTACTACTGAATATTCCAATCCAGGAAAACACAACATAGATATGTATCTTATAGACCTTGGTAAGTGTAAGCCACAGTGGAAATAATATTGGATCTATTTGTTAAGATCATGTACACTGTGTAACCGTGCCAGAGGCCACAAGGTGTTCAAGGGCAGAAGGTCAAGTGGGACAATAGTGAAGTTATTAACAACACTGCCATTATGCCGCTAGTCCCCGGAGATCAAGAATAGAGAAGAGAGGAGCCAGGAGCAGCCAAGTCGGAGCGAACCAAAGAACTTATAAGTCCTAAGGCTAGAGTAGGAAGTCCTTCAAGGCGACAAGCCTGAAGACTAGAGATTGTCAAGAGTCCAGAGGGAGTCTCAAGTCAAGGATGAGAAGAGAATAATCTAAGTTGATAATTAAACTGAGGAACTACAGTGTCGTACAGGCAGTATTTATATCTACGGATTGGCGCATTGGTGCGGAGCACCAGACTAACTACTAGGAGCTACACATTGTAGTACCTGCAGGGTAGGGAATAAGACAATGAAGGAGAGTCTAAGTAGAAAGGGAATGTGTAGCGAGAAAGAACAATAAAGATGAGACTACAATAAACAGTAGATCTCGGAATACTGAACAGCGGAATGGGGCCCCAAGGCATGGACTTGACACTTTTGATGAATATAGGCTAATTGTAACATCCAGAGTTCAATCCTCTTTAATAGAAGATACAGTGATGATGGCCTCCTTGAGCCACATCATATTTGTATTGGATTGAATAGGATTATGACATGGCCCAAGGAGTCCAATTGCTACCAAAAATAAAGAAAAACTTGTAGTATAATCAAACTTTGCTGCAGTGTACTTTAAAGTATCTCAAGTTTGTTCAAAGATGTTTAAGATTTTTTGTAGATATGTGGTTTTATGATCAGATGTTGGATTAGAAAGTTGCAAGACCATCTTGATGTTTTGGCTCAAGAAAACCATCATCACTGTACTTTATCTATCTTTGTTTCTTTTCCCCATATTTACTGTGGTTAGCAGATATCCAGTAGAATGCTGGAAATACTCCTATATACTCTGCACATTGAATATGATTTTCTGAGCACAAAAATCCTCAATATACACACTAGAGTCATATACCAGATTTACCCATACAGGGTGGTCTATGAATATGTGTCACTGTATGAGTTCCAAAGATTGCTATGTGTTTCAGTAAAAAAATTCTAGACTCAATTATTTTCAGGTTCAGCTCATTGTTATTTCTTGAGTCTAGAATTCAAAAAATGTCACAAAACTAAACTGACTCACAAAATAGGATTTTTGAAGAACATACCACAGTCAAGTTGTCTTACTACCACAACTGAGAATTAACCAATATTAACATGGATAGGATAGAATGTGATAGTAGTATCCACAGGTAATAAGTTCAAAAGATATTGTTAGAGTACATCTGCAAAACCTGTATGTTTGCCAGAGCAAGGGTACTGTGTCATGCCCTAACCCATTCTCACTGTCATCCCTAGCCTTGGGGAACCTCCCTTGCCTCTCTGTTATCTGATCCTTCATTGCAGGACCTCCCTCAATTCTCACCCCTCTCAATGCTTACAGTACCTCCCATGATACCAGGCACTTACCTATCACCTTAAAGACTCGGGACCTTCCCATTGCCTGTACGGCACCCTGTCTCCATCAGTAACTGATCTCAATAACCTACCTTACATACAACAGATCCCCTGATGCTATCTTGTTAATTTCTCCATGCCTATTTAAGCAGTTCTGTAGCATCCCAAACCCTAGCTTGGTATATTTTGATCACACACCCTTTACATAGGTCCTGTCCCTGTCCCTTTGTACCTGCTAACTATACAGATTTTCTCTCTGTTTCCTTACTCTCAGTCTCTACCTCTGTTTCTCATCCCTACAATCATCCATATGATTCAATATACACTTTTACTTCATGTTTAAACATCCTGAGTGAGTACCCAACCTCCCTCAACCAAATCCAAAGCTCCCCAGATGTCTACTGTTTTGGTGAGCCAACCTCCCCAAATCCTCTCTCAAGCTCCCTACTTGCTCCCCAGGTACTGGGACCTTACCCATAAGCAACATCGAAGCTCTCCACGTCATCCACTTTTATATTGCTTTCCATTGTTACCTCCACCATTCAGGAACACCAATGTTCCCCACTTATTGTTAGGAGCTCCTACTCCTATGACTCTTGTCTCCTGACAGCTCAAACTGTTTACATTGACATTCTGAGTTCTTACAGCTCACAGCCTTCATCTGTCCTAACATGTTCCAGTTCTCAGCTTGTCATCTCATGTCAGTTATTGTCCTAGGGACCTCCCTGGACCTCTCAGGAACCTCCTCAAAGGTCACATTTCACATTCTTGTAGAATTTAAACTTGCTCTGGGTGCTTTCGCTGCTGGGAAGCACTCTCAGTTGCTTTCAGAGAATTAGCCAAAAAAAACAGGATTTTCAGATGTAGGCACTTAATGCTGCATTGATGATAAGACAACTGTCATTGTACTGTTGAACTCACCTGTTAAGATCATTGTCAAGTCCATGCCGCGGGCCTCCATTCCGCCGCTCGGTAGTCCGAAGATCTGCTTTTATTGTAATCTCTTCCTATTGTTCTTTCTCGCTACACATATCCTTTCGTCCTAGTCTCTCATTATTGTCTTTTACTCTTTCGTTCTAGTCTCTCCTTATTGTCTTTTACTCTACCCTGCAAGTACTACTCGTATAGCTCCTAGTAGTTAGTCTGGCGCTCCGCACCGATGCGCCGCTCCGTAGATATAAATACTGCCTGTACGCTACTGTAGTTCCTCAGTTTAATTATCGACTTAGATCAACTTAGATCTCCCTTCTCAACTTAACTCTTCTCTAAGTCTTCAGGCTCAACGCCTTGGAGTACTCCCCATTATAACCTTAGGACTTAGACGTCCTCTGGTTCGCTCCTCGTCACCGGCGATACCGCCGCTCCGACCTGGCTGCTACTTAGCTTCTCTCTCTCTACTCTCACTCTCCGGGGACTAACGGCGTAACGGCGGTGTTGTTAATAACTTCACTACTGTCCCACTCGTCTTCCGCACTTAGACACCTTGTGGCTCTGGCACGGTTACACGGTGTACATGATCTTAACAATCATGTACACTGGAAAGCCATGCCAAGGGCTGTTCAGTGTCTAAGCACAGAGGGTTGGATGGAACAGTAGTGAAGTTATGAACAACACTGCCATTATGCCATTAGTCCCCGGAGGAAGAGATTAGAGGAGAGGTACAAGAAGTATGCGAGTAGCAGCCAGGCTGGTAACAGCAGTAACACCAATGACGAGGAGCAAACCCAAAGAACTTATAAGTCCTAAGGTCGGAGTAGAGAGTACTCAAGGGTTAAGCCTTAAAACTTCAGAGGACAGAGAAAGACAAATAAGGGTGATCTAAGTTAATAGTTAAACTGAGGAACTAAAGTACAGTATAGGAGTATTTATACCTACTAATCAATGTATCGGGGCGGAGCACCAGACTAGCTACTAGGGGCTGTACTTGAAACCTTTGCCGGTTCCAGTTCGACCATGGGATTCCATCTCTATGGACTTCATTGAGCAACTGCCAATGTCAAATGGCTACACAGCTATTCTGGTCATTGTGGATTGATCATCCAAGCAAGCTATTTTCATTCCTACTTTTGACACTATCACTTCTGAACAACTAGCTGAGCTTTTTGTTATTCATGTTTTCTCTAAGCATGGTGTTCCTTACCATGTCACTTCTGATTGGGGTTCCAAATTTGTTTCAGCATTTTTCCAGGCTCTTGGTAAAGTGCTCTCCGTGGAACTTCACTATACCTCTGGATACCATCTGGAAGCTGATGGGCAGACTGAGCATGTCAACCAGACTCTTGAATAGTACATCAGGAACTACTGCTCTTATCAACAAGATGACTGGTCTCACTTACTTCCAATCACCGAGTTTGCCTACAACAATGCTCTGAACACTTCTACTGGTATTACTCCATTCTTTGCTAACAAAGGATACCATCCCAATATCACCATTCGGCCCGAGGTCAACATGAAGTCTGACCTAGCCAGGGACTTTGTTGTCAACCTCGATGAACTCCATGTCTTCCTTTGAGAAGAAATCCTTCTAGCTCAATCTCATTACAAGGAACAAGCTGACAGGAAAAGAATCTACGATGTATCCTACTGGTAGTCCTATAGTAATAGTACACAATGGTGAGATTGATAACATGGTAGTGAGATAGTGGTTTGTAATATGAGAACAATGTTCCATAGATGGTATGTGAGTCATCAAATGTTAACAAAAACAATTCTTTTTTTCCCTGAAATTCTGTCCTCTGCTGAAGTTTACTTTGTTGCATCGAGAGGGTAAACACGGTGATAGCAAATTGAGTGTTTATCCTCTTCCTTATATTGCTAACTTGTTTCCTGTAAGACCTGGGTCAGAATTGGTCTTAAGGTTGGGTTTGGTATGAGAAGTTTATATTATAGCATGCTAGGAGCAAGCTGGAGCTCGAAGGGAGCTACGGAAACCGCGACCGAGGACAGGAATGACCTGGTAGTAGTTCGAGTTGTGAGATGTGACCCTTGAAGGGGTTCCTAGAAGGTCCAGGGAGGTCCCTAGGACGTTAACAGAGGAAGGTGGAAGTAACAGGAACCAGTAGACATAAGACCATTGCGTAGTATGGGTTTTACTAGCTAGGGACGTCAATGTAGGATCATTGTAGATCGTAGTTGATGTGGGTTTTGAATGTGAGAGCTCCTAATGGAGTATAAGCTCGGGAAGGAGGTCCCAGGAAGTGGGGGTAGTGGTGGAGGTAGTAACGGAGAAGCAACATGTAGTTCGACATAAGGGATAGCTTCAACATTACCTAGGTTGAGGTTCCAGAGCTTGTGGAGCAATTGGGGAGCTTGAGGAGGTTTGGGGGAGGTTGGCTCACCAGAACAATAGACGTTGGAGGAGTTTTAGTATTGGTCAAGGGAGCTCGAAGACTCACTTGGGTTGCTTAGACGTGAAGTAAAAGCATGTATTGGATTGTATAGATGATCATAGAGATGAGAGACAAGAGTAGAGAAACAGAACGTAAAGAGAATTCCATATAGGTAGCAGGTACAAAGGGACAGAGACTGGACCTATGTAAAGACCCTCCTGTTGACCCTGATGATCTGGGTGCCGACAATGACAACAACAACGGTCTGGATGACGACTCCGGCGGTCTACCGCGTGGTGAGCCTGGTGACCCCAGTGGACCTGGTGGTCCCGGCAGTCCTGGTGGACCTGGTGGACCCCATTCCCCAATCTCTCCTGACATCCCCAACAAGCAACGTGCTATGTTGGAACTCCTGTTGGGATTCAAGGGTTCCATTGAAACCCTTGGTACCATTCTCGCTGCTCTCGGCCGACCTTCTGACAGCTCTGAATCTAAGAGTAAAGTCAAGGAGCCAGAGGTATTCGACGGTTCGGACCCCCGAAAACTTAAGACGTTCTTCGTCAATCTTGCCCTGGTCTTCAATGACCGTCCAAAGTACTTCACCGACCAACGGAAGGTGAATTATACTCTTTCCTATCTCAGTGAGTCAGCCAAAGAATGGTTTGTCCCTGATATCCTCGACCCGGACCTTGATTCGCTGCCGGCGTAGATGTCCTCCTTCAAAGCTCTTGTAAAAGAACTCCAGGACAATTTTGGCATTTACGACGCCCAAGGTGAGGCCGAAGATTCTCTCGGTAACCTGAAGATGAAGGAAACCAAAAACATCCGGAAATACAACCTCCGGTTTAACACCCTGGCAGTACCAACTGGGATTCTGCTGCCCTGAAATGGGCTTATGGATGAGGTTTAGCTGAACGTATCAAGGACAAAATGGCGCGTTTGCCCGAGCCGGCAATGCTCACTGATTACTGTCAAGAAGTTCTTCATATTGACAACCGTTATTGGAAGTGCGAAGAAACTAGAAAGCGTGAGGCTGGTAAGCCTTTTATTGCTTGGAACCCAAAGAAGGGTTCCTCGGACTTCAAAGCTGGTCCTACTAACCAGCAAAACAACTCCCAGCCATCTGGCTCTTTGGCGCCATTCACACCAAAGCCTAAACCTTTCTTTGGAGGTAAACCTAACAATGGTAAGCCCCAGAACTCTTCGAATTCCGGCCAATCCGGTGGTCAGCGCCCCGCGTTCAATCATCTCGGTGCAGATGGGAAAGTTCTTCCCTCTGAAAGGGAAAGAAGGATGAAGAACGACCTTTGTCTCTTCTGCGATTGCTGACTGCAATAAGCGAAAGGCCCAAGAATCGAAGGGCCGTGCTGCTGAAGTTGAAGAAACCCCCGAAGCAATGCCAATCGTTGTTGAAGAGGAATTGGAAAACTAGTCTGCAGCTCTTGTTCCCCGGTACGAAACGGGAGCTGCATTGGTCAGGTTCGTACCTCACCTGGGGAGTTATATCTCAACGTGTCCGCTCTTTCTTCTATTGAATGATCTCTTGTAATATCATTAACTACTGAATTTCCGTTATCCGATTCGGCCGCACCGGCTGAACCTATCTCTGCTCTTCTTAAATTTCCTACTCTTGTTGATTCTGGTTCTACTGACTCTTTCATCGATACTCGTTATGTGTCTCAAAATTCTATTCCTATGACCAAAATCTCTCCTGTTAATCTTCGTCTCTTTGATGGTTCATTATCTTTTAAACTAATTACCGATATGGCAAATATTGCCGTTTGGTTCCCTTCTGGCGAGCAGCTTCTATTGCCCTTTTATGTTACACATTTAGATCCATCTTGTAAAGCGGTATTAGGTTACAGTTTCTTATCCCGCTACAATCCGTTGATTGACTGGGCATCTCGAAACATTACGTTCTGTAACACTCCACACTTTGATTCTCCACAGACGTCTGTGCCTTCTGCCACCAACACCGTTAATGTAAAGGTTGCTGTTCCGTTACCGGAACCTTTGCCATTGGTTTCACCGACAATTCTGGAAACCCCTCCTGGGGATTCACCTCGCTCCCGCTCTCGGACATTACGGGCCAAGCCCCTCTCGTCTAAATTCCCCTTTGAACCCATCTATTCCTATCCTATGGTCTCTCAATTCGCTGCTCAACTGGAAACTCCTGAGGTCAACATTGCACTGGTCAGTTCTGCAGTCTTTAATAGGGCTTGCAAGGACGCTGGTATGGAGCCTATCCTTCTTCGTGCTATCCACTCAGAAGTCGCGGCCGCGCCGCCAACTGCTCCTCCACCACTCCTACTGTCCCTCCACTTCATCATTCTATTCCAGAAGAGTATGCTGAGTTTGCAGATGTCTTTGACAAGATTGCTGCAGATTCCTTACCTGAACACCGACCTTATGATCTGAAGATTGACTTGGAAGAAGGTGCTTTGCCGCCTCTCAGTTAAATTTATCCTTTGTCTGAAAAGGAGTTAGTCGCCCTTAAAGACTTTATTGACAAACAGCTGGTTACTGGGGACTTCCGCAGTCTCAACCGCATCACCAAGAAGGACCGCTATCCTCTGCCGTTGATCTCGGACCTCCTTGAAGCTCAGAAATGAGCTAAAATCTATACCAAATTGGACCTTGCCCATGCTTATCATCTAGTCAGAATAGCAGAAAGTGATAAATGGAAAACCACCTTTTGGACCCGATACAGCTCTTACAAATGGAAGGTTATGCCTTTCGGTCTTACTAACGCGCCTGCTGCTTTCCAATGTTTTGTTAACAACATCTTCCCTGACATGTTAGATGTTTGTGTCATTGTCTATCTCGACGACATTCTGATCTACTCCGACACGCCGGAGGAGCACTGAGAACACGTCAAGGAAGTTCTTCGGCGATTACGGAAACATCAGCTTTACGCCAATCCTGACAAATGCGAGTTCAATATGGATACCAGTGATTACTTGGGTTACATTCTTTCTCCTGACAGATTGACCATGTCCAAAGAGAAAATGCAGACCATTCTGGAATGGCCTGTTCCTAGGAAGGTTAAGGACATTCAGTCCTTTTTGGGTTTTGCAAACTTCTATTGTTGTTTTATTTATAATTATAGTGATATTGTTGTGCCAATGACCCGGCTTACCCGGAAGGGCGCTCCCTGGATCTGGGACAACGACTGTCAAGAGGCCTTTGAAAACCTCAAAATTGCTTTCACTTCTGCACCTATTCTTGCTCACTGGGAATCCAATCGTCCTATCATCGTGGAAACCTGTAAGACCTGGGTCAGAATAGGTCTTAGGATAGGTTTGGTATGAGAAGTTTACATTGTAGCATGCTAGGAGCAGGCTGGAGCTCGAAGGGAGCTACGGAAACCGCGACCGAGGACGGGAATGACCTAGTAGTGGCTGGTATTGAGAGATGTCACCCTTGAAGGGGTTCCTGAAGGTCCAGGGAGGTCCCTAAGACGTAAAATAGAGGAGGTGGAGGTACGTAACCTAGTAGCATTGCGTAGAAGGAGTTGTACTTGCTAGAACGTCAACACGAGATCGAATAGGTCGTATGGAGAATAGGTCTTGAGTGTATAAGCTCCTGAGAAGGTATACGCCCGGAAGGGGAGGTCCCGGGAGCTGGGGGTTGGAGGTGAATGTCCTCGAGCATGGGAGTTGGTAACGGAGAAGCGACAAGTAGTTCGGCGTAGGAGGTAGCTTCGACGTTACCTAGACTGAGGTCCCAGAGCTTATGGAGCAATTGGGGAGCTCAAGGAGGTTTTGGGGAGGTTGGCTCACCAAGGCAGTAGGCGTTGGGGAGCTTTTAGTATTGTTTGAAAGAGCTCGGAGACTCACTCGGGTTGCTTAGACGTGAAGTTAAAGCATGTATTGGATCGTAGAGACAATAGACAGAGTTGAGAGAAACAGAGATAAAGAAATAGAGAGTAAAGAGAATTCCGTATAGGTAGCAGGTACAAAGGGACAGGGACTGGACCTATGTTAAAGGGTGTGTGTTCAAAATATACCAAGCTGGGGCTTGGGGACGTGTCAGAACTACTTAAATAGGTGCAGGAAGTGGACAAGGGAACATCAGGGGATCTAGTGAACATGAGGTGGTAATCGAGATTGATACTTAATGGACGCGGATCTGGTGGCGGTCAGGGCATGACAGCGTGTCAGTGAAGGACGTTTGGGTAGGTATATGGTGGTACTTGTGTGGGGAAGGTGCAGGATGGAGGTGCATAATGGTACTTAGGGAGGTGACTTGGGAGGTGGATAGAGTGTGTGACAATGTGTGGCGGGTACTGAGGCTGGTCTGGCTGTAGGCAGGGCATGACAAAACCAACGCTTCCAATTACGCCATTGCGGCAATTCTCTCCATCCAGACTGTTGACAGTGAAATTCATCCTTTAGCCTTCCTTTCCAGAACTCTTCACACTGCGGAGCTCAGCTACGACACACACGACAAAGAGCTCCTTGCCATCTTTGAAGCTTTTAAAGCTTGGCGTCATTATCTGGAAGGTTCCGGCGATCTGGTGGACATCGTCACTGATCACAAAAATCTTGAGTATTTTTCTACTACCAAGATTCTCACCTGTCGACAGGTCCGTTGGTCAGAGTATCTCCACCAATTCAACATGGTAATTCGCTTCCAACCGGGGAAGCTTGGCGGAAAACCAGATTCAATAACTAGATGCTGGGACATCTATCCCAAAGAGGGGGATATCGGCTACGCGCAAATTAACCCTCACAACTTCAGACCTATCTTCACTAATGAGCAACTCACTACTTCTCTTCGAGCTACCTTCTTAGAAGGCCCGATGCTCCGAGCCTCTATCGTTATGGATATCGAAGCTCTGCATCAAGCTATCATTCTCACTCTTCCAAAGGACCCAAGCTCTGTTGTTGGCTTGGAACTTGCAAAAGATCCTTCCAATGAACGTTGGAGCTTAGGTAGTGATGGGTTATTACGCCTTGATGACCGTATTTATGTTCTGAATCACGGTGATCTTCGCCTTCAAGTCCTCTGCTACTTTCACAATCATCCACTCTCAGGCCATTTTGGCCAGAACCGAACTCTAGAGGCAGTACATTGTCAATACACCTGGCCTAAGGTAAGAGACTTTGTTCGTGACTAGGTTACTGCCTGCACTACTTGTGGTCGCAATAAGCCTCGGTGCCATTGGCCTTACAGCTTGTTGAAACCTCTGCCGGTTCCGGTTCGACCATGGGATTCCATCTCCATG
Source organism: Lentinula edodes (assembly GCF_021015755.1). NCBI lineage: Eukaryota > Fungi > Basidiomycota > Agaricomycetes > Agaricales > Omphalotaceae > Lentinula > Lentinula edodes. Next base: position 161,498 of record NW_025764380.1, read on the forward strand.
GGTTTCATTGAGCAACTGCCAATGTCGAATGGTTAGCTATCCTAGTCATCGTGGATCGATCTTCCAAGCAAGCTATTTTTATTCCAACTTTTGATACTATCACTTCTGAACAACTAGCTGAGCTTTTCGTGATTCATGTTTTCTATAAGCATGGTGTTCCTAATCATGTTACTTCCGATTGTGGTTCCGAATTTGTTTCGGCGTTTTTCCAGGCTCTCAGTAGAGCGCTCTCCATGGAACTTCACTATACCTCTGGATATCATCCAGAAGCCAATGGGCAGACTGAGCGTGTCAACCAAACTCTCGAGCAGTGCATCAGGATCTATTGCTCCTACCAACAAGATGACTGGTCACACTTACTTCCGATCGCCGAGTTCGCCTACAACAATGCTCCCAATGCTTCCACTGGTATTACTCCATTCTTTGCTAACAAAGGATACCATCCAAACATCACCGTTTGGCCTGAGGTCGACATGAAGTCTGACCTAGCCAGAGACCTCATCATCAATCTCAATGAACTCCACGTTTTCCTTTGAGAGGAAATCCTTTTAGCTCAATCTCATTACAAGGAACAAGCTGACAGGAAAAGAATCTCGCACCCGGAGTTCCCGATCGGCTCCGAAGTTTTCATTCTTGCTAAGCACATTTGATCTACTCGTCTTACTGAAAAATTCTCTGAAAAATATCTTGGTCCTTCCAAGGTCATCAGTCGACCTGGTACTTTGTCTTACGAGCTCAAGCTCCCAGACTATCTTCGCCGGATTCACCTGGTCTTCCACGTCTCACAGCTGGAGCCGGTTGCGCCGAACCCGTTCCCGAATTGTACACAATCTCCTCCACCTCCAATTGAAGTTGATGGTGAAGAGGAGTACAACGTTGCTGAAATCCTTGACTCCAAGCTGGACAGAAGGTAAAAATGTTGTCCTCTACGTTATTATATTTGGTGGGCTGGTTACGAAGGTACTGACGATGAATTCTCTTGGGTTGCTGCTGATGAACTACATGCTGACGAACTGGTACCCGCATTCCATGCTCGATACCCTTTAAAACCTGGACCTTGATCACAAAAAACATTTTATTCCTTTCACTAAAATTCCGTTCTCCGCTGAAGTTTACTTTGCTGCATCGAGAGGGTAAACACAATGATAGCAAATTGAGTGTTTATCTCTCTCCCTTAATTGCTTATTCTATTTCTTCAATTTACTGTTTCACTTATGTTTCATTCACACTTAAACTACTTATACTTCAAATTAATTAATTCTTCCGCCGCTTCACGGCCCATTTGCTTCCTGATTTCAAAATGCAATAACATTTTTTTTATGTACAAAAACAAGAAAAGGATATGTAGGAAAAAAACAAGAAGGCAAGAAAAGTACAAAAAAGTGGCCGAATGCCGAAGTCCGATGTCCGTTACTCTACTACTCTACTACCTCCTTCTCCTTTCCCTTCTCAGAAGCCGCCGCCTTCGCCCTCTTCGGCGCCGGTGCCTCCTATTCTCCTTCCTCCACTTCTTCCCTTTCCCTCTCCATCTCCCCTTCAATCTCCCTCTCCTCTTCCTCGCCACTGTACACAACCCTGCGCCTCTTCTTTGACACCCCCGACCGCCCGGCTTCCGGCATTTCAGGTGGTGACTTCCTCCTCCTCGCGGCATCCATAATCAGCCAATCCAACTTGCAGTTGAAGGGCCAGTGGTAAGTGTTGGCCTTGACCTGGCCATCGCAAAGCTGCTGATTGTCAGCAAGTAGTTGAGCCACCTGGCTCTCAAGGACAGCCAGGCGCTCGCCAGTGGGGTTGGAGCCTCCTTCTCATTTCACCGTGGATGGCCAACCGGAGTACGAACACCATACTTTTGCATCATGGCAGGGTTTACAGATGATAGAGCTTCTCTTACCAGCCTGCATCTGGCAAGAGATTTTCTTCGCCCTACATCGTTTGCAGGGTTCCTTCTCGTCGTCATCATCGTCGCCGTCATCCGGGTCTTCATCAATGGGCTAAGTAGCAAGGAGTCAGACAATTACCTAGTTATAGTGATGGGTAAACATACCTGGGCCTTAGCCTTGCCCTTTCCCTTGCTCTTCGTCTTCGAAATTTCGACCACGGGCCTCCGCGGCGAAACCGACACCTCACTTGGGGAGGTCCCCCTTTGGCTCCGAGCTGTCATTGCCACGGCCAACAGCCTCCTCCTGTTGCTGTGCCCGACGGGCTCGCTCTCGCGCCTCCTGCACCGCCTTCTCTCTAGCTGCTGCTGCTCTGGCAGCCTTTTCCTCTGCAGCCTTCCTCGCCGCCTCCACCGCCTTCCTCGCTCTCACCCTCTCTACTCGTTCCTGTGCCCTCCGGATGATGTCGTCCTCATCCTCATCCTCCAGACCTTCCTCTTCATGGACGGAGGAATTGGCAGGCGGTGGTGAGACAGGCCGTGACCTCGAAGGTCCGGCAGTCGACGAAGTGGTGGTGGTGGTAAGAGTGCGGCTAGTCAACATTGTTGGACTTAGAAGTTTTGGGGGAACTTAGGCCCATAGCGGTAAAACTCTGGCCCTTTTATAGGGAAAAACCACACATGGACCAGCTAAAATTTTCCATTGAATTGTACTTGGCTTATGGTGGACCAATGAGATTTTCCTGATGATTAAAGGGATAAATGCCAATGCTGATGGGTTTCAAAATTTTTTCTCTGGTGACTAATAGTAATTCCCGATGCTAACTGCTTTTGAGGGCTCAAGCCTAAGAGGGGGATACTATCAAGTCCATGCCTCGGGGCCCCATTCTGCCGCTCAGTATTCCGAAGATCTACCTTTTATTGTAATCTCATCCTTATTGTTCTTTCTCGCTACACATACCCTTTCATTCTAGTCTCTCCTTATTGTCTTTTACTCTACCCTGCAGGTACTACACATATAGCTCCTAGTAGTTAGTCTAGCACTCCGCACCGATGCGCCCATCTGTAGATATAAATACTGCCTGTACGCTACTGTAGTTCCTCAGTTTAATTATCAACTTAGATCTCCTCTCCAACTTAGCTCTTCTCTAAGTCTTCAGGCTCATTGCCTCGAAGTACTCTCTACTCTAACCTTAGGACTTATAAGTTCTTTGGTTCGCTCCTTGTCGTCAGCGTTACTGCTGCTCCGACTTGGCTGCTCCTGGCTCTTCTCTTCTATACTCTCAATCTCTGGGGACTAGCGGCGTAACGGCAATGTTGTTAATAACTTCACTACTATCCCATTTGACCTCCGCCCTTAGACACCTTGTGACCTCTCGCATAATTACACAGTGTACATGATCTTAACACCTGATTGCATCAGATATCTGTCATACATTCCGAGTCTATTATGCTTTTGAGCTGCTTTAGCTATTGCTCCGGAAATCCGAGCATATGCAGTATGTCAGCCCATAATTACTAGTCTCTACTTCTGTCTTACTTGCTTGGTACAATTATAGTATTTGACATACATTTAATATGCTTTAAGCAATGTACACTCAACATAAAGAATGGGTTTTAGTGGTCTGAGTGAGTACAATTGTTATACTGCCGAGAATCTTATTTGAATCATCTTCAGTGAACATCTGTGCAATCTGTATCAAACCACAATGTACTGTAGACTTGTAGATATACCACTGAACCTCTGCATGAACTGCCAAAGTTTTCACATTTTGAGTTCAGATTATGTTGGGTTGTATCAATGGACCTGTCAGTGGGTGAGAATCTTGGTAGTAGGAAAATACTCAAGATTTTTGTGATCAGTGACAACATCCACCGGATCGCAGGATCCTTCCAGATAATGGCGCCAAGCTTTAAAGGCTTCGAAGATGGCGAGGAGCTCCTTGTCGTGAGTGTTGTAGTTGAGCTCCGCAGCGTGAAGAGTTCTGGAGAGGAAAGCTAAAGGATGAATTTCACTGTCAACAGTCTGAATGGAGAAGATCGCCACAATTGTCACGAAGCGGCAGAGGCGGAGTGACTAGCGGAGCAGGGAAGCGGAGCGACTAAGCAAGGCGATGAGGCGGAGTGACTTAAGCGGAGCAGAGGCAAACTGGTCCCAGATAATGACAGAGATATATTGAGTATCGTAGTCATAGGTAACAGTAAGTAAGCACATACCTGGTCCCAGATAATGACAGAGAGGTCAAGATAAGGGACCAGGCTGTGAGGGATTGGCTTTATATAGATAATCTGATCTGCGAGAAATGACGATGTAATACTGTACAGTTTAGGAACAAGGAAGGTGGCGGAAGCCAGTAGAAGGAGAAGGGTAACAGGTGGATCAGTAATCGATGATGGGGGTCAGGTGGATCAGTAATCGATGGGATTTGACAGTGATGTAATCGTACAAGTAAGGGCGTCGAGACGGTGAGAAAAGGAAAATGATAGGGGCTACGTACTTCATGACAGCAATGGCGTAGTCGGAAGCGTTGGTTTCCACGATGATAGGACAATTGGGTTCCCAGTGAGCGAGAATAGGTGCAGAAGTAAAAGCAATTTTGAGGTTTTCAAAAGCCTCTTGACAGTCATTGTCCCAGATCCAGGGAGCGCCCTTCCGGGTAAGCCGGGTCATTGGCACAACAATATCACTATAATTATAAATAAAACAACAATAGAAGTTTGCAAAACCCAAAAAGGACTGAATGTCCTTAACCTTCCTAGGAACAGGCCATTCCAGAATGGTCTGCATTTTCTCTTTGGACATGGTCAATCTGTCAGGAGAACGAATGTAACCCAAATACTCATTGGTATCCATATTGAACTCGCATTTGTCAGGATTGGCATAAAGCCGATGTTTCCGTAATCACTGAAGAACTTCCTTGACGTGTTCTCGGTGTTCCTCCAGCGTGTTGGAGTAAATCAGAATGTCGTTGAGATAGACGATGACACAAACATCTAGCATGTCAAAGAAAATGTCATTAACAAAACGTTGGAAAGCAGCAGGCACGTTCATAAGGCCGAACGGCATACGGAGGAGATCAGAATGTCGTCGAGATAGACAATGACACAAATATCTAACATGTCAGGGAAGATGTTGTTAACAAAACATTAGAAAGCAGCAGGTGCGTTAGTAAGACCGAAAGGCATAACCTTCCATTCGTAAGAGCTGTATCGGGTCCAAAAGGTGGTTTTCCATTCATCACCTTCTGCTATTTTGACTAGATGATAAGCGTGGGCAAGGTCCAATTTGGTATAGATTTTTGCTCATTTCTGAGTGTCGAGGAGGTCCGAGATTAATGGCAGAGGATAGCGGTCCTTCTTGGTGATGCGGTTGAGACTGCGGAAGTCCACGCAAAGCCGAAGTTTCCCGTCTTTCTTGGGAACGAAGAGTACCGGAGTGCTGTGAGGCAAGGAAGATGGGGTGATGGCACCAGTAGCTGTCATGCCCTGCCTAAAACCAGACCAGCCCCAGTACCCGCCACACGTTGTCACACACTCTATACACCTCCTACACTTCCCCTACACCTCCCAAGTCACCTCCCCAAGTACCATTATGCACCTCCATCCTGCACCTTCCCACACAAGTACCACCATATACCTACCCAAACGTTCTTCACCGACACACGTACATTCCCCGGCGCGCATACAGGACCCCCTATAGCAACCCCATTAAGTATCAATCTCGATTACCGCCTCATGTTCACTAGATCCCCTGATGTTCCCTTGTTCACTTCCCGTACCTATTTAAGTAGCTCTGACACGTCCCCAAGCCCCAGCTTGGTATATTTTGAACACACACCCTTTACATAGGTCCAGTCCCTGTCCCTTTGTACCTGCTACCTATACGGAATTCTCTCTACTCTCTGTTTCTCTACCTCTGTTTCTCTCTACTACTGTCTATTGTCTCTCTGATCGTCTATACGATCGAATATACGCTTTTACTTCAAGTCTAAGCCTTCCGAGTGAGTCTCCGAGCTCCCTCGAACATTACTAAAGCTCCCCAACGCCTACCCGCTTGGTGAGCTACCCTTCCCCAAACCTCCCAGAGCTCCCTAGCTACTTCGTAAGCTTCGGGACCTCGATCTAGGTAACATCGAAGCTACCCCTCACGTCAAACTACGTATTGCTTCTCCGTTACCACCTCCCACACTCGAGGACGTCCATCCTCAAACCTAGCCCCCAGGGACCTACCCTCCCTGGCGTATCCCTTCTCGGGAGCTTACACCCTCGAGACCCAGTTGCATAAACTACCTACTCGATCCTATATTGACGTTCTAGCGAGTACAACTCCTACTACGCAATATCGTACGGTCCCGCACTCTTCCTGAACCTCCCTACGCATTAGGGACCTCCCTGGACCTCCTAGGAACCCCTCAAGGGTCACCCTCTCGTCGTTCCAACCACTACTAGGTCATTCCTGTCCTCGGTCGCGGTTCTCGTAGCTCCCTTCGAGCTCCAGCCTGCTCCTAGCACGCTACAACATAAACCTCCACATACCAAAACCTACCCTAAGACCCATTTTGACCCAGGTCTTACATTATACCAAGCTCTCCCGTCACCGAACGGACTCGTCGCGACGAAATGTCGGCGACGTCAACGGAACAACCTTCTAGTTCCAAGACCGAATCAAAGAAACAAAAGAGCGCCTTATCTCGTGGAAACACGACACAAGCTCAAAAATCGAACCAGGCTGCTAGCTCCACTGTCATCACGGTGGCAGCTGGTCAACGCCTGATGTCCATCCCAGAACAGTCGTTCGGGGATGAAACCGCCAGCAACATCCGGACCCCAGAGGGACGTCAACCGGAGGTTCAGGGGCCCCCTCCAGTGGAACCTGGGATGGGATCACCACAACGGAGGTTTACCTCCATGGGTTACGCCCAACCTGCCAGTAGTCCCATGGGAGGTTTTGCATACTCCCCTACCTGGGGAACGAGAGGACCTCCCCCTGGACCGATACCGCAGCTAGACATGGAGTCAGCTTCGAACGCGGGTGGAAGAGTCAGCGGTGAAGTAGCCGCTATCGAAAGGATACAAGGGGGAAGTACTGACCCTCTCACAGTACGACAACAGGAGAAACTTCCAGAGAGGAGGGTATCCCCTGCCGTATCCGAACAATCTCGGACGTCATCCCGGAGGTTACCAATGCCTCCAGTACAGTCCCTTAACCTTCCTCCCCCGAGACGAGGAAGTTCACTCTCCAGTCTCCTGAAGAGCCCAGCTATGAATACGCCCAACTGGGAGCGTACACACGCAATACACCATAGCAGGACCAACTTCCCAGTACAACCCTTGTCCGAAATGACATTGCGTCTGGAAGACGTCATTCGAATTCAGGAGTGTATCCCGGAGGATGTAGCTATGGTCCTAAGGGAGGTATTGGAGTCAATGGGGATCAAAATATTGGGAGACGGTCTCGAATTCTCAGACCTACGAGTACAGTTCCTAACAGTGGGAACTCAACTGGAGATAGACCTCCCAGAGAAGGCCCAGCAGTGGCTGATGACCCCCGCGAATCGATCAGATTTTCTCTGGCTGTACAACGTCCTATTGGACCCAGAGAGGATGTTGGAACTGTTAGAGGCAGAGGCACGTTACGGGCGATCGTTCCGAAACTCAATCAATGCCTGATCAGGATAGTCCCGTCCGGGTCTGTAACGGGCAGACGGTATACACGTACACGCCCATGAGGCATATGCACCAGCTTCTGGTCAGGAGTGAGGAGTCCGAAGCGATGTTGTGTTCGCAGAAGACCCGACACCGGACGCTACTAGCGGAATCAGACACTCTGATGCTGTCGGAGGAACTTTCTGGATCGAATCTAGAAAGAGCTTTGGAATTCCGTCGCAGACTGGTCGCGGATAATCGGGGAACCTCGTATATGGTTCAATGCGAACTCGAAAGCGTAGGGGAGTTCCCTCCGGAGCAATTTGACCAGAAAGGGCAGCTCCATGGATCTGAGGGTCGTTTCCTGGCACAGAAACATTCATTGCCCAGGAATATTGAGGTTCCTGAACTCCTTAACCCCGGTAACACGGCCACGAGGAGCCCCCAGTTACGCTCTGGGACCTCCCCCACTGTACATGCCTTGGCTCAAAATTCGACTCCTCCCCCCAGAGTTAACCTGCAAACAAAACCTTTAACCCCAGTCTCGACGCAGCGATACCAGTTTGGTGAGGTGAGGATGGATGGCGCACAACATTCATCCCGGATCTCTGGACAAGATCTGACAGCTCAGTTGGCTCCCAACCCTGTACACGTTCCTCCAAGACTGAGCAATCCATCAGTCATTCCGTATCAAGGGTCGGTATCGATGCAATCTCAGGCAGTGGGAACGGAAAGTCAAAGGGGTCCGAACCAACGAAGAACGTTGGCAGTTCACGAAGAGGCGGTACCCCCGCAGGGAGCTCCTTTTGGAACTCCCTTTGTAACTGGAGCTCAGACGAACCGACCTGGCATGGCTTTCGAGTCGGCACGCTCTCAGGAATCGGTAGCAATGATCCAACAACAGGCTCGGGTCATTGAGACGCTCCAGGAACAACTCCGTGAGGTAAAGGAAGGATTCACAGCGGGGGAAGTACCGACTGGAGGACCCCTTTCCAAAACAGGAAACACGGCGGGATTATCCAGGCGAGCACATAGGGTAATGAGAGAATATACGAGGGGGGGTCCTTCTCCTGTAGTTCCCCAGCCAAGGAGCTGGCAAGCTACGGAACCAATATCCTTTAACCGCAACACTCCTACTGGAGCTAAGGATGGAAACCCCCAGGTAGAACAAGCAGGACAGATCCCGGATACTCCGAGTGTGGACCGACGACGTATTCACGAGTGGGGAGCCCGAGTGCAAAGAGCTGAACTAGGGGAGTATGGGAGACCAGAAGGAGGAGCGTACGCGTTGGAAAACGAGGGAGGAGGCAAAGGCGGTTTTAACCCCCCTCCTAGAGTACCTCCCCCACATTTTTCTAGTCAATCGAGAGATCGAGAACGACCTCTGAGTCGAGGGGGACAGGGTCAAAGAGAACAGGGAGGAAGGAGCGGGGGAGGGGCACTACCTCCGCCTCCTCCTCCTCCACCACCTTCCGGGGGACCGGGTGATAGTAATTCGGAAGGTTCCGACGAGGGGGAACAGAACCAATCGAGTAGGAATGGTGGAAGGAGAGAGGAGGACAGAGGAGAGCTCCCCATTGGAGCTCCTGACGTACCTCCAACACGCTATGACCCGGACCAACCCTGGTACTACGATCCAAGACAAGGTTGGCACCGTAAGGCAGCTCCTAGACCTCCCAACGAGGGACGAAGTACGTGGGAGAGCAACGAAGAAAAAAATCGGATTACCATTGAGTTGAAGCTCGACATCGGTAAGATCGAAAGCTTCGCAGGTGACGACCGGTCTGCATGGAAGACGTGGGTCCTCAGTTTGGAAAGGATGTTTGGAGTACGACCTACCATCTATGCTCGGGAAAAGGACAAGTGCGCTTCCGCAGCTAGTCATCTCACTGGTGCAGCACTCTCCCACTTCGACACGTTGAATCGGCAACGACTGAGGGGGGAGTACACTTGTCTCGAAGACTGGACAGAATTCAAACGAGAGTTCGGCTCCAAATTCGGACCCATCGACAAAGCGGACGAGGCAAGGAGGAGGTTAGCCTGGATGAAGCAGATGCCGGAGGAAAGCTTTGCCAACTTCTTCATTCGCTTCAACGAATACGCTCCTCTGACCGGGTTTAACGACGAGGCTCTGGTAACATACCTCAAGAAAGGGGTAGCTCCCTGGTTGCCTCTACAGGTTGTTACAGGAAGGGAGGAACCTCGATCCTACGACGAGTGGACCCGAGTGTTCACGAAGTTGGACGGAGCCGTACGTGCGCAAGCGGAGAGTTTGAGGAATCTCCACGGTGAAAAAGTGCTGCAAGGATGGTTGAGTCGCTTCCCCGGGTTAGAGTTAGCACCTGAAGCTCCTTACAAGTCCCCCTTGCGTCGGGAACGAGATCCAGCTGATGTCTGGACCTCCAATCCGAAACCAGTTGTGACGGGAAGGTTCCAAAGCAGGCCCAACTGGAAAGAGGGACGACAGAGGGCGTCCGCAGCTTGGGGGGAAGGAGAAAGTTACGATAGCGAAAGCCGAGAGGAGGACGAAGACTGCTGTCACTGCAAGGATGGAGGAGAATGGACTGAAGCGGTCCTCCGAGCAGGAGTTACCGATACCGGGAGAAAATGGACTCCTGAGGAAAGAGCGGAGAAGTGGAGAAGACGAAGGCAGGAACTCTGCATGCGTTGTGGACAAAAGGAGCACTGGGCAAAGGACTGCCCTAACCCAGAATCGTTAGAATGCCAGCGGAGGATCAAGGGAGCTCAGAGAGAGCTTCCAAGGCCGATTCAACTCGAGGAAGAGGGACGGCCAACCAAGGGGGAGGTCGTAAGGACGATTCAACTCGTCCTTTAGAACGGATTCGCGCCGGGATCGTGGTGGAAGAACGGGAAGGAATGGACGATCTCTGGAACGTTCACATCTTAGACTCACCAAAGGAAGGTGAGCAACAACTGTTGGACGAAGTGGGAAATGGGCAGGGGGCTTCGAGGTAGATCAGGGCGAACTGCGAAGCCTCGCAACACCTTCGCCTACCACAATAAGAGCGGCACTCGCGGGGAGTCAGCCAGCTCGTCTCACCTCCCGATCCTACAACTCCTTCATCATCCTTACACGCTTTCCGTTCTCCGACCTCGATGAAGACAAAGAATACGCCACACTAGTGGATAGTGGAGCAACTAGATGCTTCATAGACAAAACCGTCGCTATGCGACACCCAGAAAATTTGGTTGACCTCACAAACAGTATCCCTTTGGAGCTGTTCGACGGGAAACCTACCTCCGCAGGATTGATAACTCAGACCTACACTGACCAGATCAGTTTTGCGGATGGAACAATTCACAAGGTGGAGTTCCTAGTAACTCGATTACACCCCACGGCTCCAATTGTGCTAGGACTGCCGTGGCTACGCATGCACAACCCAGTCATTGACTGGAAGGAACTTTGCCTGACATTCCAGGACCGAAACGTTCGAATCTCAGCAGCCCTTGCGTCGGAAATTGTCCAACCAGGCGCCGAGGGAGGTACTGAGGAGCTAGGGAGGGGGGTAAACGGCGACGAAATACACGCAGGAACTCTCCAATCACCTCCTGAAGCTCCTCAACAACCTCCTGAAGCTCCACAACCACCTCCAGAAGTTCCTCAACAAACTCCGGAAGCTCCCCTTAGAGCTCCAAGACGAGGGTGAAACTAGAGGAAGTAAAGGACGAAGAGTACGAAGCGAGTCAACCAGGTTCACACAAGTTATTCCGCTCGGACAAAGATCTAGGGCCAGACGACCCAATCCTTATGGGAATCAACGAATGGTTAGCTTTCGCGGACGAAAGCACGGAAGAAGAGGTGGAGGAGATCCTCGAGACTGGACGATCCACCATGGAGAACGTAACCCCGAATCCAGCAAAGGACTCAGAGGAGGCCTATCAAAAGTGGAAGAGTAGGGACACGGAACGATCCTCCTCCTGGCCGGGAGCTAAGCAAAAAGTCCGGTGGAGGAAGAAAAGGAGGGAACATGGACCTTATCCCGACCTCCCCACCTTAGACATCGAAAGCCTGAACATACCCAAGATTCCTTCAAGGTCTGGTCTGACTCCCAAGGGTTCAATACGGCGCAACAACTTCCGGAGAAAGCAGCTCATAGCGGGTACCCATGTGGTGGAACGAAAATCGGACCCAACTATACAAGGGAAACCCATCAGCTTAATAGGAGCTGCTGGGATGGATCGTCTACTGAGGGAGGGAACCCCAGCGTACTTCCTTCATATATCGCCGACGAAGGAGGAGTCCCCTACTGAAGAAATGCTCCGGGCAAGTGATAGCAGAATACCAGGACTACCTGGACGTGTTCTCACCTGGAGAAGCAAGAACGCTACCTCCTCACCGACCCTACGATATCAAAATCGAGACAGAAGGGGATGCGATACCTCCCATAGGGAAGCTCTACAACATGTCCGAGAAGGAGCTGAAATCCCTCAAGGAGTACATCGATGAGATGTTAGGCAAGGGTTTCATACAATCCTCCAGCTCCCCTGCGGGAGCTCCTGTCTTGTTTGCCAAGAAAAAGGATGGTACCCTGCGACTCTGCGTGGACTATCGAGCTCTGAACAAGATTACGAAGAAGAATAGGTACCCTCTACCGCTGATAGGAACCTTAGTGGATCAACTACGGAAGGCGAAGATCTTCACAGAGATTGACCTCCGCGCAGGATACAACAACGTCAGGGTAGCCCAGGGACACGAGTGGAAGACTGCATTCCGAACTCGGTATGGGTCCTTCGAATACTTGGTAATGCCCTTTGGGCTAACGAATGCTCCCTCCGCGTTTCAATTCTTCATGAACGAGATCTTTCACGACATGGTGGACGTTTGCGTGGTAATTTACTTGGACGACATTCTGATCTACTCAGACGATGAAGCATCCCATGTCGGACACGTCAGGAAGGTCCTTGAACAACTACGGGCGAACCACCTCCATGCAAAGCCGGAAAAATGCGCGTTCCACGTCGACACTGTCGAGTACTTGGGGGTGATCATATCACCATTGGGAGTGTCCATGGACCCAGAGAAAGTGAAGGCAGTAATGGACTGGCCAAAACCAAGGACGGTGAAGGAACTCCAGGCGTTCCTCGGATTCGCAAACTTCTATAGGAGGTTCATAGACAACTACTCGGGAATCACCAAGGTGTTCACAAAGCTCCTCCGAAAAGATTCAGTGTGGAACTGGACCCCACAGTGTAGTAGTGCCTTCGAACTTCTGAAGTCAGCATTCTCCGAAGCCCCGGTTCTGGGACATTACAATCCGGACCTACCGGTAGTCCTCGAATGCGATGCCTCCGACTTGGCTATAGCAGGGATCCTATCACAGCTGGATCCTGAAACGGGGGAGATACATCCTATCGCCTTCCATGCACGATCAATGATCTCTGCAGAACTAAACTACGACATATACGATAAGGAGCTCCTAGCTATCGTGGACTGCTTCAAACAATGGAGGGCGTACTGCAAAGGATCCCGACATCAGATCCAAGTATACTCAGACCATAACAATCTTCAGTACTTCACCACTACGAAGCAGTTAACAGCACGACAAGCCCGGTGGGCAGAGCTCCTTTCAGGATACGATTTTGTCATCAACTATCGTCCAGGGAGGTTGGGAGCCAAGCCGGACGCGCTCACCCGCAGATCAGACGTGTACCCGAAGAGGGGAGCTTCAAGGGACCAGGTCTTAGCAGGGAGGGAACGGGTACTCATACCTCCAGAACGACTGAACGCTACCATCCTTATGAACGAGGACCTCCTAGTGAATCGAGTAAGGGAAGCTCCAAAGGACACGACTATAATTGAAGCACTAAAAAGGATTGCACGCAACGAGGAGGAATCTTTCGTTTGGGAGGATGGGCTGATAAAGAGGGGAGGTCGTATATACGTCCCAGACGTTGGGACCCTACAAAGGGAGGTCCTACAGTCGTACCACGACCATAAACTAAGGGGACATCCGGGGGAGAAACGCACCAAGAAGCTCGTAAACCAGCTGTTTTTCTGGAAAGGACTGTCCAAAGACGTGAACTACTACGTGCGGAGCTGCCACTCGTGTCTGAGAGCCAAAGCCAGTCGCTCCAAACCTTACGGGAACCTCCATCCATTACCAATTGGTCAATGACCTTGGTCCTCAATCTCCCTAGATCACATCACCCAGCTCCCAGCCACGGCGGGCCCAGAGAAATACGACGCCATCCTCGTAGTAGTCTGCCGACTCACCAAACAGGCCATATATGTTCCTTGTCATATGACAGATAATGCGGAGGACTTTGCCAATCTATTCATCACATACGTCTTCTCAAAGCATGGGATGCCCTCCGACATAACTTCAGACCGGGGCTCCCTCTTTGTGTCCCAATTCTGGAGGGAGCTCTGTAGAGCATTAGGAATCGAGTCCCGACTATCAACTGCGTATCACCCACAAACAGATGGACAAACGGAACGAGTAAACCAATCCGTGGAAGCGTACCTTCGAATCTATTGCTCCTATGACCAAGACGACTGGGACCTCCTCCTACCAATGGCCGAATTTGTATACAACAATACCCCAAACACGACGACAGGTGTCTCGCCATTCTTCGCCAACAAGGGTTATCATCCAAGGTTGTCCATTACGCTGGAGCAGGTGCAAGGAGCGGAGGTCAACGAGTACGCGTCCAACCTCAAGGGGCTACATGCGTACCTCCAGGAACGAATCAGGGTAGCCAACGAGGTCTATGCGAAGTACGCGAACCAAAAACGCCAGGAGGCCCCGGACTGGAAGGAGGGTGATCAAGTCTGGCTGAATATGGAAAATGTCAGGACTAGACGACCTATGAAGAAGCTAGACCACAAGTGGACGGGCCCCTATACAATCTTGTCGAAAGTAGGGAGTCATGCTTACCGATTGGACCTCCCCGGGAACCTCCACAAAATTCACAATGTGTTCCATGTAGACAGACTGAAACCTCACTTCCACGACAAGTTCAAACGACAGACCTCCCCGCCTCCCCCAGTATTCATAAAAGGGAAGACGGAACACTTCGTTGAAAGCATCCTAGATTCAAAACCAATACAGGGACGACCGGAAGAGATAGAGTACCTGGTCAAATGGGAGGGGTACGGTGACGAATTCAACTCCTGGGTAGAATGGGAAGGTATGGCAGGTTCGACAGATCTACTGCGGAGCTGGCATAAGACGCACTCAAGGAAACGACGGCCACTACAGACACACTGGGACCTTCTGGAACGGGAAGCACAGGAGGATGAGGAAGACACGTTAGAGGAAGGAAGGGGGTACAGGGGCTAAAAGGGGAAGGAAGCAAAAGCACGACGGGGCCAACAACCCCATGATACTAACAACAAGTTAACAACAACGCACCCGCAATACACTATAGTCTCGCAAATTCGACAGTCACACACTAAAAAGAGCAATAAGAAAAACAATAAAAGATATTTATTCTTCGACAAACAAGAAAAACAGGAAGCAGAAGTACAAAATTACACGACATACTACAACCTACTCGAATACGAACAGTCTACAATTGTTCTTCCTTAACAAGACCCTCACTGGCAGAAGCCTCCACCTCCCTCGCCTCAGGACCCATAGGAGCCACCCCCGTCTCATACAACTCGTCGTCGTCGCCAGTAAGATCTATGGATAAGGAGGCGACGGAACCAAAAAGGGGAGGTAGACTCGGAGAAGGGGGGGGAGGAGAGGGAGAGGTAGGGGATTCCTGCTCAGGCAGGAACAACGGAACTTGAAGGGAGGAGCCAACAGAGGAGAGAGGCCCAGTTTCCTCGAGAGGTCGTTCAACAACCGCGTCCGATGAATTGACCTCGGGTTCAACCACCATGGGGACGGGGACGGCTGGGGCAGGCAGTGGAGTATCAGTGATATGGTGAATGTACCTCAACATCAACTGCTCCCAGTCAATCGTCAACTGGTCGTCACTAGGGATTGCGGGAACGATATCGTCCCACCGCCCAGCACCTTCACGATGAGGAAGGGCGGTCGACAAAGCTAGCATGCGGCGGTGAAGAGGAGGCTCCAATGAGTCGGGAGGAGGAGCAACGAAACCGGCGTGTTGAGAAGCCGTTAGAAAAGAGCCATCATTGTCAAACCGAGAATTTTCTAACACCAAACGGTAGAGGCCCTCGTCCTGGTCGACAGCATTATGGAAGAACCACTGGATGCTGCTGATGGATCGCATATAGAGGTCTCCATGAATACCTCGCACTGATTGCATGTAGTCCAAGGCCAGCCGGAAGTTATGCGCTGCCACATCGGGGTCGTCGGAGTCTAGGCCACGACGAAGGAAAGCTACTACAGCTTCAATAATCGCACCAATGTAACGATCGTGGTGATGAAGCACGGTAGCAGGGTCGGAACGATAAAGACGATGGGCGAGAGTGGCAACACGACGAAGGTCCGCTCGAATATTAACAAGCTCCCCTTCGAGCTCGGAAAGGGGAGGGAGGACCACCTCGTAAAAACCCTCGTCAGGATACTCCTGGATCATCTGCTCCACAAAGGCGGCGCGACCACGAGAACGGTGAACCTCCTCCTGAAGCTCCTCCAGACGAACGCGTTGACGAGTGGCCAGGGCATTAGACTCGTCCACAATACCCTGTTGATACAGCAAAGTAGTAGTCAACTCTGCAATCTTGCGGGAGGAGGTGGATAACTGCTCCGCAGCAGCATCCCGGTCTTTCTTAGCAATTCTAAGTTCTTCTTCCACCATTTTGAAGCGATCTAGAAGACTCTGAAACAAGGAGGTCAGACAAGAGGGAGCAAGGGGAACGTTACACGGCAACTCACTTGATCAGGGGAACCGTGGAGGGCCCTGTCCAAAGCAAGGAACTGGTCAATGATATGGCGATACTCCGCCTTGTTCCGAACGAACTCCTGACTGGAGCTCCGCAGCTGCTCCACCTCCCGTTGCCTAGCCTCAAGGGCATGTGAGGTATCACGAAGGGCGGTGGTAAGGGAGGAATTTTCTCTCCTTGAGTCGGCAAGCTGGGACTCAAGCAGTCGAACCTGGGCAGCGAGACGCTGGTTCTCAGCGCGGTAAGGATGAGCAGTGAGGACGCGAGGGACCAACGTAGAACGAGGAAGGGGAGGCATGTTGGAAGATAAAAGATCTGATTCACCTCCCTTTATAGGCACTTGAGGAACCGGGGGGAAGCAGGTCGACAAGCCAAACCAGAATGCGCCTCGGCAATGGTTGCCAACTGAACCAAACCGCTCGAACCCTGCACAGGAACGTCCCTGATGGATACCTCCATTGGGGAGGAAAGGGCAGGAGGAGGAACAGGAGCAATGGTTGAGGTAACCGACAAGCGGCTGGGAGGAACGACAAGAAGGACACGACGAGGAGGCTCTGTGTCTACTTCTATCCCAGGAGCCCTGCGACGGGAACGCTTCTTGGAAACCTCCAAACGAACCTTCTTGGTAGAAGGACCTGCCACAGGCAAGGGAGAGCGGACGCGCTTTCGTTTAGCTGCGACGGAGGCCTCGTCTTGTTGCAGTGCAAGAAACTTCTGGAGCTCTTGCTGATCAGCGGTGACCTCGTCCTGCTCGTCAAGCATGTTCAACTCTAGAAGAGTCGAAGTAGATGAAGTGCGGTCATGGAGGACCGCATCGTACCGACGCCAAACGTCCAAAGGGATACCCCAAGTAACACGCTGTGCAGGAGTACCGTGAAGTTCCAGAAACCTGCGGCTATATGCTAGGTCCTGACTACACCGACGAGCGAAGTAGCGGTACCGAAGGATCTTACCGAGGCTGCAAGTCTTCTTCGAGGAGCAGTTCGTACAACGAGGAGAGTTCGCTGGAACCTGGCATTTACTCAGGCTTTTCAGACAATTGGTGCAAGGAGAAGCAACTGCCGCCAGGAGTGACCATAAGGGATCGTCCTCACAATAGGCAGACAACGACTTCCCAGTGTTGAATATAGTCTCGAAAAGTTGCAACTGAGGACGAGATGGAGCTTCGATAGTGAAGGCGAGCTGATCCTGCTCGACCTCCCCATCTGACTGAGGAACAGGAGAAACTACCTCCCCTAAGGAAGTGACAGCGGGCAAGAGAGGAGAAGACGAACGAGAGGTGGAACGACGATTAACAGGCATCACAGTACGGAGTTTGACTCGTGAACTGAGGTGGTAGACGATGGAAGAAACAGGTGTCTGACGGACTTCACGAAAATTTCGGGTACCACGTGAATGTCAGGTGACTTTCCAGGAAACGCGCCTACCCATCGCGAGGGCGCGAAGGAGTTACAAGGGGGGTAATGTCATGCCCTGCCTAAAACCAGACCAGCCCCAGTACCCGCCACACGTTGTCACACACTCTATACACCTCCTACACTTCCCCTACACCTCCCAAGTCACCTCCCCAAGTACCATCATGCACCTCCATCCTGCACCTTCCCACACAAGTACCACCATATACCTACCCAAACGTTCTTCACCGACACACGTACATTCCCCGGCGCGCATACAGGACCCCCTATAGCAACCCCATTAAGTATCAATCTCGATTACCGCCTCATGTTCACTAGATCCCTGATGTTCCCTTGTCCACTTCCCGTACCTATTTAAGTAGCTCTGACACGTCCCGAAGCCCCAGCTTGGTATATTTTGAACACACACCCTTTACATAGGTCCAGTCCCTGTCCCTTTGTACCTGCTACCTATACGGAATTCTCTCTACTCTCTGTTTCTCTACCTCTGTTTCTCTCTACTACTGTCTATTGTCTCTCTGATCGTCTATACGATCGAATATACGCTTTTACTTCCAGTCTAAGCCATCCGAGTGAGTCTTCAAGCTCCCCAACGCGGTGAGCCACCCTTCCCCAAACCTCCTTGAGCTCCCTAGCTACTCCATAAGCTTCGGGACCTTCCGTACTTCTACCTAACCTCCCTACGCCTTAGGGACCTCCCTGGATCTCCTAGGAACCCCCTCAAGGGTTACCACCTCTTCGTCCCAGCCACTACTAGGTCATTCCTGTCCTCAGTCGCGGTTCCCGTAGCTCCCTTCGAGCTCCAGCCTGCTCCTAGCATGCTACAACATAAACCCCCGTATACCAAACCCTACCTTAAGACCTATTCTGACCAGGTCTTACATCACCTGGGGAGTTATATCTCAACGTGTCCGCTCTTTCTTCTATTGGATGATCTCTTGTAATATCATTAACTACTGAATTTCCGTTATCCGATTTGGCCGCACCGGCTGAACCTATTTCCGCTCTTCTCAAATTTCCTACTCTTGTTGATTCTGGTCTACTGACTCTTTCATCAATACTTGTTATATTTCTCAAAATTCTATTCCTACAACCAAAATCTCTCCTGTTAATCTTTGTCTCTTTGATGGTTCATTATCTTCTAAACTCATTACCAATATGGCGGACATCACTGTTCAGTTCCCTTCTGGTGAGCTGCTTCTATTGCCCTTTTATGTTACACATTTAGATCCATCTTGTAAAGCAGTATTAGGTGACAGTTTCTTATCCCGCTACAATCCATTGAATCACTGGGCATCTCCAAACATCCGTAACACTTCACATTCTGATTCTCACAGATGTCTGTGCCTCTGTCATCAACACCGTTGATGCAAAGGTCTCACTGACAATTCTGGAAACCCCTCCTGGGGATTCACCTCGCTCTCGCTCGCGGATGACAGGCCAAGCCCTCTCGTCTAAACCTATGGTCTCTCAATTCGCTGCTCAACTGGAAACTCCCGAGATCGACATTGCACTCATCAGCTGCAGTCTTTAACAGGGCTTGCAAGGACACTGGTATGGAGCCTATCCTTCTTCGTGCTATCCACTCAGAAGTCGCGGCCGCGCCGCC